>NC_057722.1:65534858-65551714 GCF_004010195.1 Chiloscyllium plagiosum | reverse complement strand
CAACTTTAAGGGCATTTAAATGGTCATTGGACAGACACATGGATGAAAATGGAATAGTGTAAGATAGATAGGCTTCAGATTGGTTCCACAGGTTCGTGCAACATCGAGGGCTGAAGGGCCTGTACTGTGCTGTAATGTTCTATGTTTTATGTTCAAACACATAAAGTTTTGAAAAGCGAGAGATTTTACACTTAAGGAAGTTTTGTAATGGCTGGATTGACCACACATAAATTAAGTTGACATGGCTGATGATAAGAACACATCAAAGTACTGACAAATAGATGCACTGAAAATAATGGCGTCGGGTGTTGTGGCACAATGGTAGACTTGTGGACCAAATGGCATCTCATCTCACTGAGAAATTGTGATAGCACCAATGATTAAAAATTAAGTAAAACTCCAATAAAAGATTGGCTCAGGGCTGTCCTTTTCTTTTTCAGAGACTAACATTGAATTTAGTGGTGGAAGGTTGTTGATCTCAATCATTGGTATGTTTTATCTCTTATCAGATGTGCTTGATCTGTGCAGTATTTTCAATATTATCTGTTTTTGTTTTAAGTCGCGATTAATAGCAATAGCATGTGATTAAATAAAATGCGATTAGTTTATTTAGGGAGGATGTGGTTCATTTAGCACATGTGAAATCGCTTAGTATGAGCAAAGGGTGAAGATGCAGACGACCAGATGTCAGCGGCATGTGACCAGTGGAGACTAAATTCAATGGTCACGTCTGGAATATAAAGATAGCCCCAGTAGCGGTGACCATGAAGAGACAATTGTAGTAAAACAAAAGTTCCCATCTCATTCACTAATGTCTATCCTACATGTGATTCCACGTAATGTTCTGAAGAAAGGTCATTGTGGACCCAAAATGTTAACCAAGATTTCTGTCCAGAGATTCAGCTGGACTGCTGAGATTATCCAGCAATTCCTGTTTTTTGTAACATGTGACATGATTCACTTTTAACCTCAATTGCAAATGATCAAGGAAGACATTCAGCTCAAAGTTAACTGGAGATGGGAAACAAATGTTGATATTGCCAGCACTGCCCACATCTTAGGAAAAACCAAAAATGAACTAAAATTTGCCAAATTTTGTAATAATTTTTTAATGTTTTCTTTCTCACAGTTGACTTGTATTCATCACCAAGTTTCTGAAATGACGCTTTCGAAGTAATGTCTAGAAGAACAATAACACCCTAGTGGTCAAACTGTAGCTGCACCAAGCCAAAGAGCAATCAACAGTAATCATACAGGACATCCTGAATGAAAATTCTAAAGAGGGTGTAACTGAAGATTTGGTCCTTTTTGATCAACAACAAACGTTCCAAATTTTGCATTGACTTTGGAATAAATGATACATTAGAATCATATCATATCTCATTGGTACAAATTTATTCACACTACATAATCGACTCATTAAACACCATCTCTTACCATAGGGATTCTGAAGGTATCGATGGAAGGTGCTATTGCTAAAGACTGCGTGGATCCAGCATCAGCAACAATCGCAGAAACAACAGAGGAGCTTTTACAGTTAGTAGAGGGCATTTTTGCCTCAGGTTTGTTCAGAAACGCCATAGCTGCTTTAAGCGATAACCAGGGCAAATCACCAGAATCGTATATGCGGTATCCCAGTGTGACACCGGGAAGCAGGGTTGTATCGTTGTTTATTTCCTCTATTGCAAAAATCATCGTCAGAGCCAAACAAAAATGTCTGAACTGAAAGCTGCAGTGAAAGCGTAGAAACAAGATTTTTAAAAAAAGACATAGAAAACAACGATTACAGTTATATCAGAGGGGACCACGCGTAGGTATTACTGGTGATAATTCAGTGGTCACAGCATTGTCTCTAACCTGGAAGTTTGCACAACTATGCCTCAATGCAGAGCCTTGAACTTGAAATCTCAACTGCCGTTAAACACAAGACAATGTGTCCAATTTCAAATATGACAGAAGGGAATCCCGACCTTCCACCTTAGATTCAATTTCAAAGAACAACAGGAGAGTTCTTACAATGCCTGAACTAATAACTACCTGTCTTTACAAAATGGTGAAAGAGGTTTCTGAATTTTAATCACAAGATTCTGTGCATCCACGTGGGGAATACATTGATCGTTGTCTTACCAAAGTCACAACATTGAAAACATTACAAAAGTATCTGATTTTTTATTAAGCCCTTTGGCATGAGAGTGCACAAAATAAAGTTAACAAGTATTTTTCCTTAACTTTGCAAATTAATTCATAAAGTGATCGTATATCCACGTGAAGCAGTATGAGGGCAGATGTTTTCAAAATTACTGAAAACATTGTAGAGTCTAATGGCAGCCATTAACCTGAGGCATGTTGCCGGCTCTGGGTGATTGCTGAATGAGAGGTGCTGATGCTCAACTTCATAAGAACGGACTGGGAAAATTCCACCCAACATAATATCTCCATCCTTCGACAAGCCCAGTAAATCAAACCTACCCCAACGTTTGCAAACCTGCTCCTTAATGGGCCGTGTCAGGGCCACAACTGAACTAACCACTAAAAGGAACAAATAATGCATCTTTGACTGGGCAAGTAACTGTTCTCAGCGGACAGTCAGGTGACTAACTCTTATAAGCACTTACTATTTTCATGAAAATTGCGTTAGTGTGTGCCTAATCGATTTCAATCTCTGTTGAACATCAACACATTATTCAGCTAATCCCTGAAGAAAACACATCACCATTTTAGTCAACATGAGACTCATGAAAGAAATAATTGCAAACGTAGTCACCTGTGTGCCATCAATCCAGTTACAGTGAAAAAGTGTTGGAAACATGTGGAAGACCAGGCAGTATCTATGCACAGAGGAACATCTTTCAGTTCAATACATCACCAGTAATTCTGAAATAGTCTTCCAGTATGAATTTTGAAGTGGATATTCAGTACCACAACATTTGAAGCAACTAGCATGTATTTCCTAGCAAAATAATAGTTTTGTGATCTAAATTTAGAAGTCCCCATATTGTGCAGGAAAATGTTAATTCTGGTCAGATCATTGTTATTTGTGCATCACAAATGTGACAAAGCTGTCACTTCTGGATTTGAAACCTGCCTGCCCCATTTCAAATTACAGTGTATTTAGAAGTACAAATATCAGAATATTAATTCTGCTACTAAGCAGTGTCTTTGTGAGTGGTACTTTTCACTGACATGTTGCAGCTTTCAGCCTTTTAATATCTCCTGGACACTTCACGACATCATGTTTGAGTTTCAGTCACCAATGACAACGATAAGTTGTGATTTGGTTATTAGGCAGCAATTGTTGAACAACCCTGAGTGCAATAACCAAAAGAACATCATTAGTTGAGCTGATAAAGTACTCACGTCACCCTGCAGTAATCTCAAGATGGTATCAAAACTTCTGGAGTAGATGGGACTTGAAATAAGACCTTTTGGCTCAGAGCTAGGAATGTGACCAATGCATGACAAGAAATATTTAAAAGTACTTAATTCTACTTACTAAAGGCTTCAGATGAGCATAGGCAGGAGCTGCAAGCAAAAAAATATGTTAAAACCATCCATAAGTCCTTTTATGCTCATAATGCATCTGTCAATCAGAATTGATGGGCCAACCAATCAGCACTGGAGAAAGGAAATTTGCAGGTACTGCTATTTCCATGCATCTGCCATCCTTGCCCTTCTTGGCTGGAGAGAGTAGGAGATGTCCTTGAAGGAGCCACAGAGTGTCTTGTAGAGGGGTTTTTTTCCTGTTGCTATTGTACACCAGTGGTGAACAGAGTGCATGTTGAAAGTGGTGGGTGAAGTACCAGTACGGTGGTTGCTGACCACATGCTTAAGATAATTGATGAGAAATCATTTGGGATGTCCCTACATAGAATCAGCCACTGCTGTCTGCAGTTCTCACTCTTCCTGCTTTTACTCTCTGTCTATAAAAGTTAACAATGTTCACCTGTTAATATCAGTATTGTTGTTTCAAAAACAATCAGAGCTTTATCCAACCTATTATAATGCATTGCAATGCTTTTCCCACTTGTAAATGCGTACTTCAGCTGCAATATCCCAAATCTATTCTTGTCAATTGAATTCAAACAGGCTGCTTTATCTTGGATGGTGTCAAAATGTGCAGTATAGCTGGAGCTGTAAGTATCCAGGCAAGTAGAGAATAGGACATTACATTCCAGATTTCTGCCTTGCCAATAGTGGACAGCTACTTTACAGAGGAGATGAGCTGCTTCCAGCAGAATTCAAAGTATCATGTGCTCACTGTACTTCCACATATGTTAATTTTGGTTTCTGATCAATATTTTTAATCAGTAGCTTCAGCAATAGTAATTGCTGTCACAGAAAGCTAATTGGTCTAATTCTTTTTGGAGATGCATATTGACTTGTATCAATGTTACTTGACACTTATCAGCTCAAGCCGTCATGTAGTCCAGGCCTTGCTCATTTGGAGTTCAATTGTTTCAGTATTTGATGGGTTGATGTTGTGCATTATGCAATGATCAGAGATCATTCCCACTTCTGGACTTCTGATGGAGGGAAGGTCAATCTTAAAGTAGATGAAGATGGTTGGGCCTAGGACACTATATGTTTCCTTTAATGATCTCCTTCTGTTGAGATGGTTGACAGCCAAAACCAAAATAATCTTCCTTAGTGCTGTATAAGACTTCAATAATAGAAACTCATCCTCTGGCTTCAATTTGATTTAATTTTGGCAGGGCTCATTGATACCACATCTGGATTCTAGCTGCCTTTATTATCAATGGCTATCAGATTCACTTCTTTTGTGTCCACGTTTGGACTGAGGTTTTAATGAATTCAGGAGCTGAGTGATTGTGGCAAAATCAAAATTGACCATCCCTGAGGAGATTATTACTGAGGAAATGTCACTTGAAAACACTATCAACAGCAATTTTAATCCCTTTACTTATGATAAGGACTACATTAATGGAGCAACAATTTGACAGCTTGCGGAAGCTCGCAACTTACCTGACTTCTGCACTGAAGGATTTTTCCATCACTATGGATGGGAATACTCATGGAGTCTTTTCCATCTTTGTGTTGTTTAATTGTCTACTGGTTCTGTGACAGTGCTAAATATCTTGTATCCAGTCCGTTAGTTGTGGCTCACTTAGTTCATTTGAATGCATGATACTTCTACTGACTGGCTTGCAAGTCATAGCTTGAAGGTTAGCATCTCATCTTTAGATCTACCTGGTTATTGCTTCTAACATGACTCCGAACATCCTTCTGTTACCTGACAAAGGAGCAGCACTCCGAATGCATGTACTTTCAAATAAAACTCTTGGACTATAAACTGGTGTTGTGTGATTTTTAACTTTGTACACTCCAGTCCAACACCGGCACGTCCACATCCTTCTTTGAAAGAGTTAGTGCCAGACTTGGTGGCCGTGGTAAAATGGAGATATGCCAAACCATTAGGTTACAAGGAGTGATTAAATGCAATTTCACTGTTACTGGTAGCCTACAGTGCCTCTTGCATCCATGGTTTTTAAATGTAAAGATCTGCTTGAAATCTGTTTCTTATGACATGATGGAGAATATCACCAGTGCATAGACTGGTCTTTGACTCAAGAACTGTGCGGTTCTCGCTCCTTCTCATGTTTCATGGGGTAGGTTACTCTTCGGAGGGTTTGTGTGGACTTGTTGGGCCAAAGGGCCTGTTTCTACATGTAGGGAATCTAATCTAATCTAATCATTCATGAATATTCATTAAAATTGCAGCAATGATTTCATTTTAGAAGTATACATTGGGAAAAACAGCAGTTTGGATTCCCCAGAACTTCTGTTTCATCTGAACAGTGAGGTTTATCACATTATTCATTACATTTTGAAAATCTTTCATCTTTCTTTCTCTCTCCATAGTGAGTAAAGCAATTGCATTGATATTTTCAACAGAGAGAATGCTGGAGAAACTAAAGCTCTAAAAGAAGTCATAATGCACTCTAAAAATTAACTCTATTTCATCTCCACAGATGTTACTGAGTTTCTCCAGCACTTTCTGTTTTTATTTCAGAAGTGCATGTCTGTAGCATTTTAATTTTGTTTCTGTCTCCAATTTGCTATCACTTTGGAACCAGATTTCTGCAGTAAAGAAGAATTACTGTACTTTAGAAATAAGCGTATTAATTGTGAAGTTAACGTCAGTATTTCCAATTTCATCAGTATTTCTAATTTAATGAAGAGCAAACTTTTTTTTAACTAAACACAACATAGGATTGATAAAATAAAGCAGAATAGTACACCCCCTGACAGTAAAAAAAAAGTATTGTTATGTTTTAGATGTTTTTCCAAATGAATGTAAAAATGCTGAATGTAAGTGAACATTTCAAAATGAAACAAAATCTTCAACATTTACAGCAGAGGGATATAAAGGGATCTGTTTGCCAAACCTTGTGATCTGTGAAATACCACTGTCATCCTGTTGATATAAAGTGCAATACAAATGTTTCTCCAACTCTGGAAACATGATCATAAATTGAACTTAAAACATTGAACAACCACCATTACACTTTTCTATTTATAGTTTGAAAGTCAGGCTAATGTTCTGAGGCAATGGTTTTGAATTCCACACACTCTGGAATTAAAAGCCAGTCGAACAGTCCCTGCTGACCCATTGCTGATTGCCATAAATACTTTCAACAATGCCCTTAAGGAAGGGACATGTACCATTTTTACCATATATGGCCGACATAGAACTTCAGATGCACAGCAAAGTTGTTCATACCTTTCCCCTGAGATGGCATTGCAAGTGTATTTAGCTCGCAGGGAATTAGGGATTGGCAATAAATGTTAACCAGTCATGCCTATATCCCAGAAACAAATAAGGGAAGACATGGGAAATAATTTTGAAAGGCTGGGAGGTGACCTTATAGATGGTTATAAAATCATGCGGGGCATGGATAGGGTGAATAGCTAAGGTCTTTTTTCCAGATTAGGGAAACCCAAAACTGGAGGGCATGGGTTTAAAGTGAGAGGGGAAAGATACAAAAGGGACCAAGGGGAAACCTTTTCATGCAGAGCTTGGTGCGTGCATGGAATGAGCTGCCAAAGAAAGTGGTGGAGACAGGTACAATTACAGCATTTAAAACGGACCTGGATGAGTCAACAAATAAGAAGAGTTTAGAGGGTAACAGGCCAAATACTTGCAAGTGGGATTCAATTATTTTAGGATATATAGTTGGCCTGAAATGCTGTTGTAATTAGGTGTAGTATAGTTAGCGGCATAAATACTGTTCTCTGTGACCAGGATCGACAATTCCAAAGCTTGTGTTGTCTGCATGGTACTTGAGTTCAAGATATCTCATCTGGACTGCAGACAAACTTGCAATGGAAGGGTAAAGATCCAGTCTTCATGGTCCATGTAGGTACCAACGACATAGATAAGCTCGGGCATAGATTCTGCTAAGGGAATATGAACGGCTAAGTGCTAAGTTAGAAAGCAGAACCAAAGAGGTTATAATCTCTGGGTTATAATTGGCACAGTGTTAATAAGATTAAGCAGGTACATGTGTGGCTCAAAGATTGGTGTGGGACAAATGGGTTCGAATTCATGGGACATTGGCAACAGTATTGGGGAAGAAGGGACCTATTACAGTGGGATGGTCTTCATCTGAACCATGCTGGGACCAGAGCCCTAGTGAATCGCATGACTAGGGCTATAGATGGGGCTTTAAACTAAATAGGAGACGGGAGGATTCAGTTATGGAGAAAACTAGATAACCTAAATGAAAAGAGAAGGTAAGAGTGCAGAACTCAGGAAAGGTTATTAAAATCTCCACCCCAGACACAAATAGGACAGAGTATCTGGAAAGGGTTAGCAATAAAACTTCAAGTACGCTGGACAAACAAATGAAAGTGAGAAAAGGGACGGTTAATACAGGACTGAAGGTGTTATATCTGAATGCAGGCAGTGTAAGGAATAAGGAAAATGAGCTTGTAGTGCACATCAAATTTGGCAGGTTTGACGTGGTGTTTATCATGAAGATGTGCCTGCAAGGGGATCAGGATTGGGAGCTGAATATTCAAGGATATACATTTTATCAAAAAGATAGGCAGGGGGTAGAGCGGGTGAGGTTGTCCTGTTAGTAAGAAATGAAATTATATCAATAGCAAGATTCAAAGTAGGGCCAGATGGTGAAGAATCTGTGTGAGTAGAATTGAAGAACCAAAAAGGTTAAAAAAAATGCCATAGCTGGAACCATGTGTACACCTCCAAATAGTAGTCAGGAGCTGGGGCGCAAGATATATGAGATAAAAAAGATGTATAGGAAAGGCAAAGTTACAGTGATCATGGGGGATTTCACCAAGCAGGTGGACTGGAAAAAACAGTTTGGTAGTGTTTTGTAAAAAAAGGAACTTGAGGAATATCTATGAGATGGCTTTTTGAAGCAGCGTGTCATGGAGCCCATGAGGGAATAGGCAATACTGGATTTAGTGTTGTGCAATGAGGCAGACTTACTGTCTACATGAATAGTGCTGGAAGACTGGAGGATAGCAAATGTTGTTCCTTTGTTCAAGAAGGGGAGTAAAGACAACACTGGTAATTTCAGACCACTGAGCCTCACTTCGATTGTGGGTACAGTGTTGGAAAAGGTAATAAGAGATAGGATTTATAATCACCCGGAAAGGAATACGTTGATATGAGATAGTCAACACGGTTTTGTGAAGGGTAGGTCATGCCTCACCATCCTTATTCAGTTCTTTGAGAAGGTGACCAAACAGGTGGATGAGGATAAAGTGGTTGATGTGGTGTATATGAATTTTAGTAAGGCATTTGATAAAGTTCCCCACTGTAGGTTATTGCAAAAAATATGAAGGCATGGGATTGAGTTAGATTTAATGGTTTGGATCAGAAATTGGCGAGCTGAAAGAAGACAGAGGGTGGTGATTGATGGGAAATGTTTATCCTGGAGTTCAGTTATGAATGGTGTACCACAAGGATCTGTTATAGGGGCCACTGCTGTTTGTCATTTTTGTAAATGAGTTGGATGAGGGCATAGAATGATGGGTTAGGAAATTTGCGGATGACACTAAGGTCGGTAGAGTTGCAGATAGCGCCGAAAAATGTTGTAAGTTACAGAGGGACATAGATAAGTTGCAGAGCTGGGCTGAGAGGTGGCAAATGTAGGTTAACGCAGAAATGTGTGAGGTGATTCATTTTGGAAGGAGCAACAAGAATAAAGAGTACTGCACTAATGGTAAGATTCTCGGCAGTGTAGATGAGCAGAGAGATCTGAGTGTCCATGTACCTAGATTCCTGAAAGTTATCACCCAGGTTGATAGAATTGTTAAGAAGGCATATGGTGTGTTAGCTTTTCTTGGTAAGAAATTGAGTTTCGGAGCCGTGAGGTCATGTTGCAGCTGAACAATACCCTGGAGCAGCCGTACTTGGAGTATTACGTACAGTTATGGTGACTACATTATAGAAGGATGAGGAAGCTTTTGAAAGGGTGGAGAGGAGACATATCAGGATGTTGCCTGATATAGAGGGAAGGTGTTATAAGGAAAGGCAGAGGGACATGAGGCATTAGAGAGAAGAAGGTTGAGATGCGGCTTAATTGAGACAGATAAGATCAACAGAGAGTTTGATAGGGTGGATAGTGAGAGACCTTTTCCTCTGAAGGTGATGGCTAACACAAGGGGACATTGCTTTAAATTGAGGGGTGACAGATATAGGACAGATGTCAGAAAGTAGTAGGTGCATGGAACGACCAGCCTGCAACAGTAGTAGACTTGCAAACTTTAAGGGCATTTAAATGGTAACTGGATAGACATATGGATGAAAATGAAACAGTGTAGGTTAGATGGGTTTCAGATTGGTTTCACAAGTCAGCACAACATTGAAGGCTGAATGCCCTGTACTGAAATGTTCTATATTCTATGTTCTACTTGAGAAGGGAGCTTAAGGTGAAGGAACCCTTAGGAAGCAATGATCAAAACATGTTCAAATTTACTCTGCGATTTTAGAGAGAGAAGATAGAATTAGAGATAACAGTATTTCAGCTGAATAAAGGCAACTACAGAGGCATGAGAGAGGAGCTGGATAAGATTGACTGGGAGAGGAGCCTTGCAGGAATGATAGCGAAACAGCAATGGCAGGAGCTTCTGGGAGTAGTTCAGGAGACACAGCAGAGATTCATCCCATGGAAAGGAAGCATGGTACGGGGAGAATGACGCAACCAAGACTGAGTAGGGAAGTCAGTGATAGCATAAAAGCAAACAAGAAAGCGTGTAAAGTAATGAAGATCAATGGGAAAGCAGAAGATTGGAAAACTTACAAAGACCAACAGAGGGCAGCAAAAAAACAAATAAGGATGGCAAAGCTTTAATATGAGGGTAAGCGAGACAGTAATATAAAGGAATACTGTGAGGGTTTCTTTAGATAGATAAAGGACAAGAGAAAAGCAAAAGTGAATGTTGGGCCACTGGAAAATGATGCTGGAGAGATGGTAGTGGGGAACAAAGAAGTGGCTGAGGAACTGAATAATTACTTTGCATCCTTCTTCACAGTGGAAGACATGTGTCATTTCCCAAAAATTCAAGAGAATGAGGGACAGAGTTGAGTATGGTGGCCATCACCAAGGAGAAGGTGCTAGAAAAACTGCAGGTTGATAAATAACCTGAACCAGATGGACCACACCCCAGAGTGTAAAGGGAGAGAGCTGAAAAGTTTATGGTGGCTTTAGTGGTAATATTTCAGGAATCACTTGAATCAGGGAGGGGACCAGAAGACTAGAAAATTGCAAGTGGAGCACTCCTGTTTAAAAAGGGAGTAAGGCAGAGGATGGAAAATGACAGACCAAATTAGCCTAACCTCAGTTTTCACAATCCATTGTGAAGAAAGAAATTTCCAAATATTTAGAAATGTATGGTAAAATAGGGCAGATTTAGCATGGTTTCACCAAGGTTAGGTCATGCCTGACAAATCTGCTAGAATTCTTTGAGGAAATAACGAGCAGATTAGACAAAGGAGAACCAATGGATGTTATCTACCTGGACTTCAAGAAGGCCTTAGACAAGGTGCAACACAGGAGGTTACTGAGTAAGATAAAGGCTCCTGGTGTTAGAGGCAAGGTGTTCACATAGATAGAAGCCGGTTGTCTGGCAGAAAGCAGAAAGTGGGGATAAAAGGGTCTTCTCAGAGTGGCAGTAGGTGACAAGTGTGTTCCTCAAGGCTCAGTGTTGGGACCACAACCTTTCACTTTATTTTGCTTCCAAGATCCTTGTGTGAAGTATAGCTCTAGCCAATGGACAATTTTTCCATTGCTTCAATTTTATTTTGAATTCTTAAGGCTACCCTCCATCTAATACTGTTCATTCAAGGAATGGCATCCTTAACGCATTTCCAGAATTTAAATTTTTGGGCGTCCTTTAGACTAACGTAGCAATGAGGACTGATGTCAAGTCCAGAAAGAACACAAAACTCTCTTCAAACTTTCTGGACGAAATAATAGGAAGAAGAGCCATGGAAAACTGAAGGCAGCCAGAATAAGTAAAGCTGCAGTTGGTTTTAAATCAATTTCACAAGAATAAGGAGGGCAAAACTGTTCTCAGTACCTGAGACATTAATTTACAGATGTGCTGTATGTAAGTAATAAAACTTCTGAACTTCTTTTTACTCCAGTCCAATGCCAATAGAAATCAACATTTTATTTTGGATCATTATTTGCTATGACAGCATGTTATATTTCATGAGTCATTCTGAGTCAGATCCAAATCTTCTGCACCATGACCTTTGCAAAGGCTCACAATGAAATCATGTTTCATTTTTCTAATCTTCTCCAAGTGACTGAGATTAAACTACTCTGAAACAGACTCTATTTGACATTTTTTGCCCACTCACCTAACCTACTTATATCTCTTTGCAGAATTTTTCCCAGCCACTAGACTCCTCAAGAAATGCTTTCTATCATCAGCAGGTTTATCAGCAACACATTCTGTTCTTTCAATCATAAATATTGTAAATAGCTTTAACTCAATCACTTCAGGATGCTATTTGTTACAATTTTCTAACCTGGAGATGACCTATCTGTTGTGACTCTTGATTTCCTGTTGGTTGGCCAATCTTATATTCATGTTACTGTATGAGCTCAATCTTGTGCAGTAAACTTTCATGTGTCACTCTGTTCAATGTTTCTCTGAGATCCAAATACACCAAATCACCTAATTTCCCTTTATCTACTATGAATTCTGTTCTTAAATTCTGTAATAAATTCAAAAATCATGGACTGGTTTTCAAAAGGTCTGATAACTAAACTGCAAAGGAGACCAAACATGTTATAACAAAGTTTAGTGCCTACAGTTTATCTGTCTGCTGGATACAGACATGGGTTTCAGGGTTGGCTTTGTCGCCGAGAAAAGTAAAAGTTAAAGGGAGGGAATGACTGCTGGATGCAAATCTGTTATTTCGAAAGAATATACTTCATCTCCATTGATATTTTGTTACTAGGGTGCACTAATCATGGATAAATGTAACCACCAATTTGTAGTATCCAATGATTTCAATCAAGGTAGAAAACTATTTTTGCAATATGTCCTGAGCTGTACAAAAAAAAAATCATTGCAGGGATGACTTGGTAAATTAGGTGATTAAAATGCATAACTTATAGCAGCACCTCAGTAAGAATAAATGCAATACGTATTTGCAACAACATATTCCATATTAATTGAAAAAGCATGCATTCACAGCTGGTTAGCGAGTACATATAAGAGAGCTTAGATTAGATTAGATTAGATTACTTACAGTGTGGAAACAGGCCCTTCGGACCAACAAGTCCACACCGACCCGCCGAAGCGCAACCCACCCATACCCCTACATTTACCCCTTACCTAACACTACGGGCAATTTAGCATGGCCAATTCACCTGACCTGCACATCTTTTGGACTGTGGGAGGAAACCGGAGCACCCGGAGGAAACCCACGCAGACACGGGGAGAATGTGCAAACTCCACACAGTCAGTCGCCTGAGGCAGGAATTGAACCCGGGTCTCTGGCGCTGTGAGGCAGCAGTGCTAACCATTGTGCCACCGTGCCACTGTCACCATGAGGGGAGAAAAACGCAAGTAATTTGTATCCTCCGTCAGGAGTTGAATATAAAACACCTTGTGAAACAAGCCAATGATCTACTTTTCCATATTGTTGCTAAAACATGAATGCAAAGATTCCAAACCCTCCCCTTTTCCAACCATCACATCGCTCCACTCTCCATCCACAGACCCACTCAATGTCAAACTAGCAAATTTTCAATCATGTCTTTTATGAAATCAATGTGAGTAATTGATTTTCCACACTTCACAACGTCATGTCTTTCCACTGATTTTTTTTGACAGTCAAAGTAAGTTCCAAATTGAAACTCCACATAATGGACAAATTCAAGGAACGGGAAGCGAACTCAGCTGACTTTGATTTATATTTAAATAAATATGGTTACCGAATGATTTTTTAAAATTTCTGCTTAAATGGAAATCGAGGGAGATACAAAAAATGGTCAAAATTATCAGCCCAACTTCAAAATTCGTCTTGCTGCTGATAATTGTGACTCTCTTCAATCATGTAAAATGGGTGCTGGTAAAACATTCACCTTTGTGGCTCTCCACGTGCAATTACCATTCCCTATCATTAGGACAAAGCACTTACCCACTAAAATATCCTTGCCTCATTGATAAACGTTTACAAAACGTTTTTTTGGAAGGCACTGAGCCCATCATGTTCATTGTTGTATTGTTTTCTTTCTTCAGAAGAATAATGTAGCATTTCGAACAGAAATGCAAACAAGAAGACCAAAGCTGGAGACCAAAATAGCAAATACTTCATCTGCCACGGCATATTTCCCTGGCAAACATATGTACGCAGGACAGAAATCTGAAGGGCTTTTGCCCAAAACATCGATTTTCCTGCTCCTCAGATGCTGCCTGACTTGCTGTGCTTTTCTAGCACCACTCTAACCTTGATTCTGATCTCCAGCATCTGCAGTCCTCACTTTCGCCTAGAAATCCAATCTAACTGATCACACAACAGAAGGCTAACGAACATCCTACATTGCATTCAAACATGATTATCTCATTAGAATGACTAGTGTTTTTTGAAGGATAAGGTGGAAATATAATTAACCAGGCAATACATATTGTACATTGTACCTGCGTAAAGATGGAAAGCATCAGCTGTTGTTTCTTGGTCCAAACCACTTCATCATATTATTGCGAGGAAACGTTGCTTTGAATGCTAACACCATGACAATTGTTTTACTCAATACACAAGATATACAAAGAATAAAACTAATACCAAACGCTAAGCGATAGAGTATCCAAGACCAAACTAACGGTTCCCCAATGAATGTAATTGAACACAAAAAATAAAGTGTCAGGGCAAAAACAAGCAGGAATCTTAACTCAGAGTTATTAGTTTTAACAATCGGAGTGTGTCTATAGACATAGAATATTGCAAATACACCAACAGTGGTGCAGGCTCCAAACAGCGCCAGTGTCACCAGAATGATTCACAATTTCTCAAAAAAGGAAAGAAAGTCAACTTCCTTTGGGATTCAGTGGTCTCATCTTTCATTAGATTTGAATTCCAATTGACATTCTATGAATTGAACAGTAATTATAGGAGGAATTTTCACACCATTGCTGCAATGCTAGCATCAAGTGTATACACTCACGCTTTTGGTATTTGTAATAATATTTTCTTACTAGTCGTGTTCCTAATTTCACATTTTGCACATTGTACACAATCAAAACAGCAAAATGTTGTCCTTTTCTTTCTGCTTTCCTTGTTTTTTGATGGCACCTTTCAGAGCAAACAGCTTTAGGTACCTGATTTAGAAGTTAAATAAAATTGTGGAGAAATACTCATAAATCTACAAGGCAAATGTCTCGCATTCAGTCTGATGAACAGGTCAAAAGCTATTTGTATTTCATTTATTAGAACTGCCATTTTAAAAATCATCTTAGAGTTTGTAACCTCATTATATTCAGTTTAAAGCTTCTTTAACATGCTTGGGCTAGATTTGCAATTACTGAACCAGAACATTTTTAGTGAAAACACAATCACATTATAGGATTCATGATGCACCCTTGTACTTGCTTCATCTATTATTTTAAAATTAAAGGAAAGTGTTAATGTAGTAAATGAAACTTAATGCATCTTGTATTGATACTGTTTAATGGCTAAAATGAAAATGAAATTCAGATGTAAAAATGATTTACTCAATTTATTCACACAATGTGTGCATTGTTAGCCAGGCCAATAATTACTGTCAGTCCCCAGTTGCCTTTGAACTGCCAACGTGAATTGTTGGCTGTCTTTTCACCCGTAATGTCAAAGGGGAATCAGTTACAGGATTTTCAATGACCCAACTACACTAAAGGAACTGACACGTATTTTTTACGTCAGAATGAAGAGTGGCTGCCAGGGGAACATGCAGGTGATGGTGTTCCAATGTTTCATCTACGAATGTTCTTTCAAATGCAAGTTGTTTTGGGATGAGAAGGTGCAGTCAAAGGAAGATTGTTGAATTTCTGCACTGAATCACATACATTCTGCGAGTGTACAACACTTGTAGGGAAGTGAATGTTTGTCGGTATGGTGCTAATCAAATGAGCTTATTTTACTGGATAGTGTCAAGCTTTTTGAGAGTTCTTGAGATACATACTATAACACAAGTGAGACTATTCAATTACAGTCCTGCACACTGTCAGTGGTGGATAGGTTTTGGAGAGAGTACAGGTGAGTTACCTTGCCTCTGATATGCCCTTTTAGAAATAGAACCTACTTGACTAGCCCAGTTCAGTTTATTTTCAATGGTAACCCCTAGGATATTAATTGTGGTGAATTCAGTGATTTTCTTACCATTCAAAATGACGTGGAATTATTGGATCCTCTCTTGTTGGCGATAGTCATTGCTTGGCATTTGTGACGCACAAATGTGCTTGCGAGCAAGATGAATATGACCTATTATGTCAATTGACATTGGACTAATGGATTCTTTGTCCTCTGAGCATTTATTTAAAACCAATTCAATGACTTTTCAATATCTATAAATAGTTATGTCTTTATTATTAGTTCACATTTATTTGTTCAATCAGTGTTAAGTAAAATATAATGACATTTATATCTTAGTGAGTTTTGAGAAGGTTTGTAGCTCAGGTTGAGGTTCTGGATGTAGGTTTGCTCGCTGAGATGGAAGGTTCATATTCAGACATTTCGTCACCATACGAGGTAACATTTTCAGTGAGCCTCTGGACGAAGTTCCTGTGGTGATGTCATTTCCTATGGTGATGTCATTTTCTGTTCTCTTTCTCAGGGAGTGGTAAATGTTGATAGAGTTGAAAGAGTTCCGGTTGGAATGCCATGCTTCTAGGAATTCTCGTGCATGTCTCTGTTTGGCTTGTCCACGGATGGATGTGTTGTTCCAGTCATAGAGTCATAGAGATGTACAGCATGGAAACAGACCCTTGGGTCCAACCCGTCCATACTGACCAGATATCCCAACCCAATCTAATCCCACCTGCCAGCACCCGGCCCATATCCCTCCAAACCTTTCCTATTCATATACCCACCCAAATGCCTCTTAAATGTTGCAATTGTACCAGCCTCCACCACTTCCTCTGGCAACTCATTCCATACACATACCACCCTCTGCATGAAAAAGTTGCCCCTTAGATCTCTTTTATATCTTTCCCTCTCACCCTAGACCTATGTCCGCTAGTTCTGGACTCCCCAACCCCAGGGAAAAGACTTTGCCTATTTATCCTATCCATGCCCCTCATAATTTTGTAAACCTCTATAAGGTCACCCCTCAGCCTCCGACACTCCAGGGAAAACAATCCCAGCCTGT
>NC_057722.1:65495313-65534421 GCF_004010195.1 Chiloscyllium plagiosum | reverse complement strand
TTGTTACATATTAGATTAGATTAGATTAGATTAGATTACTTACAGTGTGGAAACAGGCCCTTCGGCCCAAGTCCACACCGACCCGCCGAAGCGCAACCCACCCAGGCCCATTCCCCTATTTCTTCAAAAAACTCAATCAAGTTTGTGGGACATGATTTCCCATGCACAAAGCCATGTTGACTATCCTTAATCAGTCCTTGCCTTTCCAAATACATGTACGTCCTGTCTCTCAGGATTCCCTCCAACAACTTGCCCACGACTGAGGTCAGCTCACTGGTCTATATTTCCCTGGCTTGTCTTTACCACCCTTCTTAAACAGTGGCACCACGTTTGCCAACCTCCAGTCTTCTGGCACCTCACCTGTGACTATCGATGATACAAATATCTCAGCAAGAGGCCCAGCAATCACTTCTCTAGCTTCCCACAGAGTTCTCGGGTACACCTGATCAGGTCCTGGGGATTTATCCACGGTTACCCATTTCAAGTCATCCAGCGAAGTGTTGGTGTTCTGTCCCACTTGCTATTACTAGAGAAGAAACTGGGGGTGGTCTGTCTGTTATTTGTTTCATCATCGTTAGCCACGGGTGAGGTTCCAGAAGACTGGACGGTAGTGAATGCTGTGCCCTTATACTAGAAGAGCTACAAAGAAGTAACTTCCTCCTCTGTAATTTGGACATTTTGCAAGATGTCACAATCTATTTCCCGACAGTCTATATCTTCCATATCCTTTTCCACAGTAAATTGTGATGCAAAATACTCATTTAGTATCTCCCCCATTTTCTGCGGCTCCACACAAAGGCCACCTTGCTGATCTTCGAGAGGCCCTATTCTCTCCCTACTTACTCTTTTGTCCTTAATATATTTGTGAAACTCTTTGGATTCTCCTTAATTCTATTTGCCAAAGCTATCTCATGTCCCCTTTTTGTCCTCCTGATTTCCCTCTTAAGTATACTCCTACTTCATTTATACTCTTCTAAGGATTCACTCGATCCATCCTGTCTATACCTTACGTATGCTTCCTTCTTTTTCTTAACCAACCCCTCAATTTCTTTAGTCAGCCAGCATTCCCTATACCTACCAGCCTTATCTTTCACCCTGACAGGAATATACTTTTTCTCGATTCTTATTATCGCATTTCTGAAGGCTTCCCATTTTCCAGCCGTACCTTTACCTGCGAACATCTGCCTCCAATCAGCTTTCGAAAGTTCTTGCCTAATACCGTCAAAATTGGCCTTTCTCCAATTTAGAAATTCAACTTTTAGATCTGGTCTATCCTTTTCCATCGCTATTTTAAAACTAATAGAATGGTTATGTTGCAGTTATACAGGACATTGGTGAGGCTGCATTTGGAGTCCTGTCTTCAGTTTTGGTCACCTTGCTACAGGAAAGATGTCATTAAACTGGAAACAGTAGAGAAAATGTTGCCAGGACTCAAGGTCTGAATTATAGGTGAGTTTGGACAAGCTATGACTTCTTTCTTTAGAGCATAGGAGACTGAGGGGGATCTTTTATAAGTGTATAAGATCATGAAAGGCATGGATAGGGTGAATGCACCTAGTCTTTTTTCCAGGGTTGGGGAATTGAGGACTCGTGGGCATCAGTTTAAGTTTACAGGGGAAAGAAGAAAAGGGAACCTGAGGGGCAACTATTTTACACAGAGGGTGGTTCCCATAAGGAATGAGCTGGCAACAAAAGTCATTGAGACTGGTACATTAACAACTTTTAAAATGCATTTGGATAAATACGTGAATAGGAAAGGTTTGGAAAGATGTGGGCCAAGTGCAGGGAAATGGGGTTAACGTTGATGGGCATTTTGGTAAGCATAGATCAGTTTGGACCGAAGGGCCTGTCTCCAGGCTATAGGAATCTATGATTCTATGAATCAATGAATGTCACACGAAATTCAATTCCTTGATTTGATCTGTGTTGGAGACAAGTATGAAGTTTAACAAATTCATATCTCCACTTGTTCAGAAATAGTAACCATATCATGGGTATCCATATTGGAAATTCATTAATCATTCAGATATAAATGTAGAGTGGGATGCAAAGCAGCTGCATCAAGAGGCCCACTTGTTATTCAGAATTAAGCATTGCATTACCAAGTGTGAATGGTCACTTGAAACAGGTAGGCAATTGCAATGCTTGTCAAGGAAACTGGCACAGGATGATATAATGTTGAGGGTATATGAGACATGAGTGACACCACAGATGTCTCCAGATCCAGGAACTAAAGAGGAGCCGATGCTGATTTGTAACCTTTAACTGTCGTGAATCCGAAGGAAGTGACAGACACTGGATGGGTTGCAGTAAGGTAGATGTTGAATTGTTCATTGATTCTGTAGAGAATGAGTAAAGCAACAGGTGGAGGCAACAATCCTTACGGCAAGCAACAATTATCACCATCTTGCGGGCACAGAAAATTACAGATCAACATCAAGCAGCATTAATTCAAGACTGTGTCATGTTTCTGGGAATTTAGCCACAATGAAAAACAACACTTCTGCCACCTCTATTTACAAAGAAAAAGAGTTATATCTACCGACACACAGTTCATGTTACAAATTTTGGCTAAGTATGTTGAAATACCAACTTCTAATCTCTCTTGTTTTCAATCAAGGGAGAAAACTATGGTTGCAGTATATCCTCATCTGTATAAAAAAATTACCTGGTAAATTAGTTGAGTAAAATGATTAAGTTATAATTGTGTCAGAGTCATAGAGAAACAGACTCTTCAGTCCAACTCGTCCATGTCAATCAGATATCCTAACCTAATTTAGTCCCATTTGTCAGCACTTGGTCCACATCCCTATCAACCTTTCCTGTTCATATACCCATCCAGATGCCTTTTAAATATTGTAATTGTACCAGCCTCCACCACTTCCTCTGCAGCTCATTCCCCACACGCACCACCCACTGTGTGAAAACGTGTCCCTTTGATCCGTTTTACATTTTTCCCCTAAAACTATGCCATCTAGTTCTGGACTCCCTCGCCCCAGGGAAAAGACCTTGTCTATTTATCCTACCCATGCCTCTCATGATTTTCTAAACCTCAATAAGGTCACCTGTCAGCCTCTGATGTTCCAGTGAAAACAGCCACCTCTCCCTCTCACTCAAATCCTCCAACCCTGGAAACATCCTTCTTAGTGGGCGGCATGGTGGCATAGTGGTTAGCACTGCTGCCTCACAGCGCCAGAGACCCAGCTTCAATTCCCGCCTCAGGCAATTGTCTGTGTGGAGTTTGCACATTCTTCCCGTGTCTGCATGTGTTTCCTCCGGGTGCTCCGGTTTCCTCCCACAGTCCAAAAATGTGCAGGTTAGGTAAATTGGCCACGCTAAATTGCCCGTAGTGTTAGGTGAAGGGGTAAATGTAGGGGAATGGGTCTGGGTGCATTGCTCTTTGGAGGGTCAGTGTGGACTTGTTGGACCGAAGGGCCTGTTTCCACACTGTAAGTAATCTAATCTAATCTTTTCAGGTTTCACAAAATCTTCCGATAGGAGGGAGCTCAGAATTGCACGCAATATTAATAAAGCAGTGAATTACAGCATTCCAGTAAGATATACAGTACATATTAGCTGAAATGTATGTTTCATGTCAATTAAATAAGCATAAAAGGCTGTTTAGTTTGCAAGTACAGATGATAGAAATGTCACCACAACGACAGGAAAAAGCCCATTATTCACGCGCTCTCTCAGCAAGGAATGTAAAATGAGTTCGGAAACAAACCAAATATCTACTTTTCAATACTGCCACCAAAATGGTGAACTCAAAGATTCCAGACCCTTCCACCATCACCTCCTCCCTCCAAAGACGCTCTGTATGTCAAAGTAACACATGGTATGCATGTGTTTTGTGAAATAGATGTGAATTAATTGTTTTGCACATTGAAAACTGTCAAATTACAATGTAAGTGTGCGTTTTTTTGTTTCAACAAGGTTCAAATTGAAAGTACATGCAATGCAGACATTCAAGGAGTGGGAAGGTAACTAAAAGTGACTATGATGCATGTTATAAAAAAATTGTTTACTCAAGCTTTTAAACTCTAAATAAATGAACTTCAGTGAAACTGTATAAAAGTCAAAATTGTCAGCCTAACTTCAAAATTGCTCTTCCTCCTGGACATTGTGGCTTCATTCGACTGTGTAAAATGGGTGCTGGTAGAAAATTCAGCTTTACGAATTGCTGCACATACTTATTATTCATTATTGTTATGACAAAGACTTTACTGACTGAAATATCAGCATCTCACTGATGAACATTTTCAAAGTCTTATTTGAAACTCACTGAGCCCATCATGTTCCTCTTTGTGTTGTTTTCTTTCTTCAACAGAATAATGTAACATTTTGGGGCAAAAATGCAAATAAGAACACCAAAGCTGGAGGCCAAAATAGCAAATACTTCAACCGCCACAGCATATTTCCCTGGTGAACTTATGTACGCTGGAATGAAAGTTATCCAAACTGCGCAAAAGATAAGCATGCTAATTGTTATATGTTTAGCTTCGTTGAAGTTATCCGGAAGTTGTCGAGCTAGAAAAGCTACCACAAAACACACGCAGGATAGAAATCCAATATAACCGAGTACACAATAAAAGGCTAACAAAGATCCTACATTGCATTCAAACACGATTATCTCGCTAGAGTGACTAGTTTTTTTCAAAGGATAAGGTGGAAATACAATTAACCAGGCAGTACATATTGCACATTGCACCAGCGTAAGGATGTAAATTATCAGCCGTTGTTGTCTTGGTCCAAACCACTTCATCATGTTATTGCTGGGAAATGCTGCTTTGAACGCCATCACCACGACAATTGTTTTGCTCAATACACAAGAAATGCAAAGAACAAAACTAACAGCAAACGCTACGTGGCAGAGCATACAAGACCAAACTAATGGTTCTCCTATGAATATAATTGAAGACAGAAAACAGAGTGTCAGGGCAAAAAGAAGCAGGAAGCTTAACTCGGAGTTATTAGCTTTAACAATCGGAGTGTGTCTATAGATGTAGAATATTACGAATACACCAACAGTGGTGCAGGCTCCAAACAGCGCCAGTGTCACCAGAATTATTCCTATTATATCGAAAAATGAAAGAAAATCGATTTCCTTTGGAACGCACTGATCCCGTCTTTCATTAGACTTGAATTCCAATGGACATTTTATACAATGAACAGAATCTAAAAAGCAACACAAGACTTGGTCATGATACACAGAACCTTAATGCCTGTGAAATGCAGGCATCAAGTTTAAGTGACAATGCTTTTGACAGTGGTGTTTGCTTACCAGTTGTGTTACTAATTTCACTTTGAGCACATTTTATGCAATCAAAACAGCAAATGGGTTGCCACTTTCTTCCTGCTTTCCTTGTTCCTTGATGGCAGCTTTCAGAGCAAACAGCTTTCGGAACCTAATTATGAATATGAATACAATGTTGGAGAAATACTCATAATATACATGAGGCAAATCTACAATATTAAGTCTGGTGTACAGGACAAAAGCTGTTTCTGTTACATTTGTTGGGACTGTCCTTTTTAAAATAATGTTACAGCTTATGGCCTCATTTTAAAGCCACGATGAAGTGCTTGGTTTTGCAACAACAAATGGATTCCAAGACAGTTTTAGTGAATTCAAATGCTTATTGTTACATACATGATGTGTTTTTGCAGTTGCTTCATTTATTACTGAAAAAGGAAACAGGAATGAATGAAATAAAATCAAATATATTTTGCAGTAAATTGCTAAAATGAAAATCAGATTCAGAATAAAAATCATGAGGTGAACATATCTGCCAAGGCCAACATTTATTGCCCATCTGTTAATGCCTTTGAGCCACCTTGCTGAACAGTTGCAATCCATTTCCTTGGTAGACTTACAATATCATTAGGGAGGAGCTGAGACATATTTGCAAGTCAAGGTGGTGAGTGGCTCCGAGGAGAACTTGAAGGTAATGGTGTTCTCATTGATTTGTTACCAATGTACTTGTAGATGGAAGTGGGCATGATTTGGAAGTGCTGCTTACATAGCATGGCTGAATTTCTGTAGACTATCCTGTAGATGCGGCTACAGAGCATCTGTGGTAGAGGAAATGAATGTTTGTACATGTGGTGTCGATCAAGTAGGCTGCTTTTACCTGCATGGTGTCAAATTTTCTCAGAGTTATTGTAACTGCACAAATCGAGGCAAATGGGAGGTTTATATCACAATCTTGACCTGTGCACTATTGATGGTAGTTAAGATTTGGAGAACCAAGAGGTGAGTTAATTATTGCAGATTTCCTAGTATCTGGCCTGCTTTGGTAGATATGACTTAGAATGATTAGTCTGGTTAATTTTGCCATACCAGGTATCCCCCTGGGATGTTGATTGTGTTAAATTCAGTGACGGTGATGCTATTGAATATCTGGTGGACATGATGAGATCCTTTCTTGTTGGAGATAGCCATTGCTTGGCATTTGTGTAGCACAACCGTGTTTTTCACGAAGATAAATATGAAACACCATTTCCCCTGACAAGGAACCTATGGTTCCATTGCTCTAAACTTCTTTTTCCAAATCTATTCAACCACTTTTCATATATGTTTAGATGATTACATCTTTGTTCCAACATTAATTTGTTCATTTAGTGTAATTTAGGATATATTTACATTTCTAACTCTTGGACTTAAACTGCAATATCTTACATTTTTGTCATTTCTAACTTTATCAGTAATATGGAAAGACATTCTGCTGTTTAAATGGGTGGAAATAAAATATTGCTCTGCTCTTTCATTCTGAGTTGATTCAACTAAACGACTTTTGAAGTGGTGAGCAGAATGTTTTGATTTAAAAATGCTTGGTAAGTACTAATTTTAGTCAACAACAGGAAGTAAGCAATAGTACCTATTTGATACAACAATCACCATTTTGCTTCTCCATTTCAGGAAAGAAAATTGAAATTAATAATCAGGCAGTTCATAAAAAAAAAGGATGGTTCTGCACAGATCTTACCGACTTCTGACCACCACTCCAAATAATTGCCTTTTCTGTTATTGAAAATTCCTCGCCAAAACGAGCTGATCCATCATAGTGTCCAACATTTACAATGTCAATGGCACCGAGGGCATTTGGTTGCCAGTTCACAATGTCATATGTTGGGACTGGGTCTCCATTTTCATCAAAATAAACCTTTTCACCAATCTTGGTTATAAAATGCGCTGTTCTCATGTAATATAGCAACTTAAAAAAAAACAAAATTGGAACATGTTTACGTTAATTGCAATAGTTCAACTGTGAGTTTGAGCATATTGGATTTATATATATATATATATATATATATATATGAATTCAGTCATCAAACTACATTAAATGTTCCTTACCTGCCATGGTTGAAAATTTGAAAGATTTGCACAACTCCCATTGGGGAAAGGCCCTTCACCAGTTTTACATGACACCATACTATGGAGTGCATGAGCTATAGCATAAGTTGCTTTGTAAACATTGTAAGTGACTCTGTATTGCGTGACATCAGTAAATTCATTTTGGACAAACTGCAGATTTTCTCTTCCTGTGCATTCCTTTAGACCTGATTCATTTTGTCGAGAACCTGTTTTGTTTCCACCACTTAGATGGCAGCCGAAACAACTTTCCCAAAACTTTTTCACCAAGAGGTTACCTGGATACTGTGATGGATGAACTTTCATTAGGAACTCCCTCAACCTTGGTATGCTGACTTTGCGAATTGCAACTCCAATCGCACCAGAAGCAATCTTTTTACTTTCCTCCGGAGGAAGAAGCAATGTGGAAATCCATGATTCACTTCCAATCCATTGTATGCCACTAACATTTTGTCTAATCATTTCTTTTAATAGAGTACGCATGCTTGATTCACCCGCAAATGCAATGACAACTTTTGTAGTAGAGGTTTTTATGGTGTTAATTGTTTTCAGTAATTTCTCTCGAGTGTATTTTTTATGAAACGACTCGGAAAAAGCTATACAAATGCCTAATTGTTGAACTGCCTCTTCAAATGCTTGCATTCCAAAGTTTCCATAGTCATTGTCAGTCTTAACTGTCCCAATCCAGGTCCATCCAAAATGTTTCACCAGCTGGGCTAATGCTCTAGCCTGATAGTAATCACTCGGTATTGTTCGAAAAAATGATGGATATTCCTTCCTGTTGCTAAGGCACGCACAGGTCGAAAAGTAGCTAACCTGTCACAAATAAAGCAAAAACGTATGGGTTTCGGTCATAATTTGTGCTTTTTCATCATATCAAGGCATAGATATTGGCGAAGAAGAACAAAGAGCATCAAGGTCCATCTTAAATGCATAATAACTGACATATTTCATAATTTCAAAACGTCCCATTTAAATATTTTCTGCTAATGTTCATTCCAAGCATTGATTTTTCTTGATTCACCTTGTCCCAGTTGCAATCACACACAATGCCCATTCCTCACGAATTAACATGAAGAACATAATTAACCATTCTCTCTCTTTCTCTCTCTTTCCCTGCCTCCTTTTACAAGCTACTTGGGGTTAATTCTGCATTTTCTTAATCTCTTTTGGAGGGTCACTGTTGATCTGGCATTTTGTCCCTTCGCATTTAAGTCAATGGAAAAGCAAGGTGTAGGATACGTGGATCATTCTGCATGCTGTACATTACACAATTGTCCAAACATAGATTCCTCTTCATCAAACCCTTTATATCTTCATCAGCATGCTCAACATTGCTTTTGAAGAATGCAACTTTGAAGAATTTTTCCCACTTCTGGCACCAAAATTAAGCTCACTGCCTTTCAGTCATTAAATATATATGCCCTAGTGAACCGAAACGGAAACATTGTGTTGTAGACTTATTTCACCTGATAATATAATATCTGTGTTGTATAATTTATCCTTCTATTTATTGTGCTGTCTGCTGCTGGGCAGGCTTTCTGCAAATTTCACTCATATGCAATATTGTTTACCTATCCAGTTTACAACTACTTAATTTCAAAAGTTCAATGAATAACTATCTGTATTAACCCTTCATTCTCTGAATTTTGCAATGGAGTTGATCACTCATAATGTAATGTAAGCTATTTTTCTTAGTTTTTGTCTCTTGTAGAATATTTTTCTGTCTTTACTCAGATGAAGGGTTGTCTTTGTCATAGCCTTCGAATCATGGTCACAGAGTCATACGGCACTGAAACAGACTCTTCAGTCCAAACAGTCCATGGCTAACATCATCCCAAACTGAACTAGTCTCACCTGCCCCCTCCTGGCCCATTTCCCTCCAAACCTTTCCTATTCATTATCCTATCCAAATGTCTTTTAAATATTGTAACTGTACCCACATCCACTATTTACTCTGGAATTTCATTTCATACGCAAGCTACCCTCTGTGAAAAAAAAAGTCCCCATGCCTTTTTTTTAAAAAATGTGCCCCTAATCTTGAAATTCCCCTATTCTCGGGAAAACAACCAACCACTAACGCAAAATTTATTCCTCATGAGATCATCAACTCCTATAAGGTCACCTCTCAGTCTTCTAAATTCCAGTGAAAATATTCCCAGCATATGCAGCCTTTCTTTAAAACTCAATTCTTCCGTATTAACCAACTCTGGTTAATCTCTTCTGAATCCTCTCCAGGTTAATCACAATCTTCCTACAATTGAGCGACCAGAACTGGTTCCAGAACTCCAGGAGCGGTCACACCAATGTCCTGTGCAACGTCAACATGCTTTCCCAACTTCAATACTCAGCTCCAGGGTGCTAAATTCACTCTGACATTCGCTAATTTTTGAAGTTACTGAGTGAATCCTCATTGAAATCACTACAAGCTGAATGTGACTATTCCCAGAATCAGGTGCCAGGTTTAAGGATAGGCTGAAGTGCTAGCCATTTCGTTTTTGAAGGCTGACATAGAATTTAATGATTAAATACTGTTGTGCTCAAAATTTAATACAGTTACTCTCTCCACAGATGTGTTTGACCTGCCCAGTATTTCCAACATTGTCTGTTCTTGCCTTGAATCATGGTTCATTGGCGAGAGCAAATGAGTAAACACTGAAAACCTGAATCATGGGGTTCACTTAGCTGATGACCTGTTTTAACAAATGGGTTAAAGTCTCAGTTAAGTTTTGAAAATCAAGTGATTTTACATTTAAGGAAGTCACTTACATGGGTGGATTGATCACTCATAAGTTAACATGGTTCATGATATGAACACATCAAGATATTGACAAACAGATGCAGTTAAGAAAAATTGCTTCTGGCTGTTGTGGCGCAGTGGTCGAGCCCCAACCTCTGAATAAAATGTCATCTCATGTTGACTAGAGATTATGATAGTATCAATTACAGGTTGATTGAAAATTAAGTGAATGTCTGGTAACATAGTTAGTTTAATTATTTAGGATGTGGTTCATTTAACAAATGGTGAATCTCTTAGAATGACCAATGAGTGAAGGTGCAGATGTGCAAATGTCATCAGCATTTGGGCATGACAATCAGTGGAGATTAATTTCAAGGATACAAATGTAGGGAATCTAATCTAATCTAATCCAATTTGGAAAATAAAGATAGCCCCAGTAACAGTGACCATGAAGTTATGTTTTGTTCCATACAATGTGATTCACTCTTAACCTCCTTCACAGATGATCTTGGAAGCCATTTAACTCAAGGGTAACTGGGGACAAAATTCAAATATTGGTTTTGCCAGTGTAGCCCATATTTCAGAAAAGGATAAAACTTGATTAAAATTGTCAATTTTTGTAAACATTTTCTTCCCCATCATTTTCTTCTATTCATCACAAGTTTCTGAAATGATACTTGTGATGAAGTATCTTCGGAGAGGAAGAATTACAGCCAAGTTATAAAGCTATAGCTCGACCAAGCCAAAGAGCAATCAACAGATGGATCGTCTCACCATCCTGAATAACATTCTGAAGAGGATGTAACTGATGATTTCAGTTTGTTTTAAATCACGAATAATCATTTCTACTTTTGTATAGATGATGGAATAACTGTCACCTACAACATCATATCATATACTGTTGACACATATTTGCATAACCGATTTATTAAACGTCATATCTTACCATAGGGATTCTGAAGGCACCGATAGATGGTGCTATTGCTAAAGACTGCGTAGATCCAGAATCAGCAACAATCGCAGAAGCAATGGAGGAGCTTTTACAGTGAACAGACGGCACACTTGCTTCAGGTTTGTTCAGTAATGCCAAAGCTGCTTTTAACGATAACTGGGCCAACTTACAAGAATCATATATGCGGTATCCCAGTGTGACACCAGGAAGCAGAGCTGTATCATTATTTATTTCCTCGATTGCAAAAATCATCGCCAGTGCAAAACGAAAAGGTCTGAACTGAAATCTGCAGACAAGGTGAAGAAACAAGATTTTAAATAACACAGAAAATGACATTGACAGTTATATTAGGGGGCTCACCACTTAGCTAATTTAGCTATGATTCAGTGGTATCACCACTTTCTCTAAACAGGCAGTTGGTGGATATATGCTACAACATAGACCTTGAGCACAAGAGCTTAACTGACATTAGATGAAGACCTGACAATTTGCCCAATTTCAAATAAGACATGAAAGGGATCCCCGATCCTCCCTCTTCAATCCAATAAAAGAATTTCTAGGAAGATTAGGAGAGCTTTCATAGTGCCTTACCTGATAAGTATCTCTCACTGGAAAATGCTAAAAGAGGTTTCTGAGTTTTGATTACAAGATTGATTGTGAGAGCTTACACTGTGTATATTGATTGTAGTTTTACCAATCTTACAACATTGACTAGATTACAAAAGTACCTGATTGGTTATAAATAACTTTGGGATGGACCACAAAAATGAAGTGAATGATTTTCTTTACAATTTTGAATTTTCAGATTAATTCAGAAAACGAAGCAGTATGAGGTCAGATGTTATCCATTTTACTAAACAAATTGCAGTGTTTGATGGCACCCACTAACCTGAGGCATTTTGCTCTCTCCGGATGATTGCTAAACGTGAAGTGCTGATGCTCAACGTGGTAAGAATGCATGCCAAAAATTCCACCCAATGTGATATCTCCATCCTTCGACAAGCCCAGTAAATCAAACCTACCCCAACGTTTGCAAGCCTGCTCATTAGTAGACCATACCAAGGCAACGGCAGAATTCACCACTAAAAAGAACCAATAATGCATATTTGACAAGACAAGAAATTATCTTTGGCTTACAGCAGGATGACTAATTTTTATAAGCGCCAGGTATTTCTGTGAAAATTGTCTTAATGAGGTGCTGAATCAATTTCCACCTCTGTTGAACATAAACAAATTAGTTGGATACTCTCTTAAGAAACCACGTTATCACTTTTCACAACATGTGAATCTCAAAGGAAATAATTACAAATGTATCCACCTGTGACCTTTCAATCCAATTGAGGCAGATGGTGGCACACTTACCAGAAGGGCCATCTCAGAAGGAATGTGGGGTCAGACAACTGCCCGACAAGTTTGCCATTCACCCAAAACTATGTGGGTTTCCTCCAAGTACTCCAGTTTCCTCCCACAGTCCAAAGATGTATGATTCCAAGGGTTCTCAGAACTCTGATGTGGTCTTCCAGGGGAAAACTTGGAGATAGATTTTTCCAAAGTAATTCAAAATTGCAAAAGAAGAAGTCCAGTGCCCACAATTGCTAGCGATGAGAACAGTATATTAATCTTGCTGATTTCATTTCTCATCCTTCCTTCTTTTACTCTGTCTCTATAAATGTTAGCAATGATTAGCTGTTCACCAGTGCATTTTTGCTTCAACAACAAAGAAGGGCTGAAGTTTGCACTGTTTCCAAACCACTATAATTCATTGCAACTCTGTTCAAGCTTGCAAATAGGGACTTTGGTTATCTGAAATTATTCCAAATTGATTCCAGCTTTTTTCTTGTCAACTGAGTTCATGCAAACTGCTTTGTCCTGGATTGTGTCAAAACATTTGAGTGTTTCTGGAGAATTATTAATCCAATCAAGTGGAGAATATGCCATGACATTCCTGGTTATGACTTATAGCTAGTGGACAGCTGTTGCCCAGAGGTGGTGTGTTGCTTACTGCAGAACTCCTAGCTTCTGACCTGCTCGTGCGGTCACATTATTGATATACCGAGCTCATTTTGGTTTCTGGTCAATGGTATGCTGTAGGCTATTGATTGTGGAGGATAGATTCTGCAATGGTAAAGCCATTGAGTGACAAAGAAAACAGATAGGATTACTTCTTGATGCAGATGGCAGTTTTCTTGGACTTACGTGGCATCGATGTTATTTGTCACTTATCAGCCTAAGTCCATTGCAGCAGTGGTGACAGCACGGATCAGGGGCTGCTGGGAAGATACATTCTCCTGTTAAATACTTACCTCGAGAATAGGTGGAGCGAAGTCTCAACAGGAGTGCATGCAAATGCGGGGACTGCTAGGTTTGTGAAATTATATATTTAGGCTGTGGCTGAACCCAGGACCCAACATGTGTAGTTTCTCCCGCCTGTCCTCGTCCTCTAACCATTAAAAAGACCCAGTGTGTTGGTAAGGGAAGGTGTTTATTTATGTATTCAATCTCTCTTGGTAACTTAGAGCAGAAAGCATGGAGGCGAGGGCAGTTGCATGCTCCTCTTGCAGGATGTGGGAGAAAGTGTCATGACTCGTGTCCCTGCTGACTTCGCCTGTGAAGGGCTTCAGATATGTGCATCATTTGGATTCCTTCTATGAAAGTTAGGATCTGTACACAAAGGATGGGTTGGATCTGAACTCGCGGAGCTCCAATATCCAGGGTGGGAGGTTTGCTAGAGCTCTTTGGGAGGGTTTAAATGAGTTTGGTAAAGGGTTAACCAGAGCCACAGATCTGAGGATGGAGTAGCTACTGAACAGCCAGATACAGCGTGAAGAGAGTCTGTGAGGACAGATAAACAGTTTATAAGGCAAAGTTGTAATCAGGGTGATGGGTTGAAGTGTGTCTATTTTAATGCAAGAAGTATCAGGAATAAGGATGATGAACTTAGAGCATGGATCAGTACTTGGAACTATGATTTTATGCCATTATAGTAACTTGGATAATCACAGGGGAAGGAATGGTTATTGGATGTTCCATGGTTTAGATGTTTCAAAAAGAATAGGGAGCAAGGTAAAAGTGGTGGGGGATGGCATTGCTATTCAGGGATATTATCACAGCTGCAGGAAGGGAGGTCGGCAAGGGAGGGTTTGTCTACTGAGTCAGAATGGGTGTCAGAAAGAAGCAATCATTTTAGTGGGACTTTTCTACAGACCTCCCAATAGTAACAAAGTCATGGGGAAGCAGATTTGGAGGCAGATTTTGGAAAGGTGCAGAAGTAACAGGAATGTTGTCCTAGCTGACTTTAATTCCCTAATATTGATTGGAAACTCCTTAGTTCAAATACTTTGGATGGAGCAGTTTTTGAAGGTGTGTCCAGGAAGGATTCCTTACTCAATACGTAGATAGGCCACCTAGAGAGGAGGTCATATTGTATTTGGTGCTTGGCAATGAACCAGGCTAGGTGTCAGATCTTTCAATGGGAGACCATTTCTGTAATAGTGATCACCATTGCCTGACCTTTGCTATAGTAATGGAGAGGGAGAGCAGCAGACGGTATGGGAAAGCATTTAATTGAGGGAGGGGGAATTACAATGCTATTAGGTAGGAACTGGGGCACCTAAGTTGGGAACAGATGTTCTCAGGAACATGCATGACAGAAATGTGGAGATTGTTGAGGGAGCACTTGTTGATAGTGCTGGATTGGTTTGTCCCATTGAGGCAAGAAAGGGATGGTAGGGTGGAGGAACCTTGGATGACAAGGAATGTGGAAAATCTAGTCTAGAGGAAGAAGGAAGCTTACTTAAGGATGAGGAAGCAAGGATCAGAAAGGGTCTAGAGAGTTACACAGTAGCCAGGAAAGAACTGAAGAATGGTCTTCAGAGAGCTATAATGAGAAATGGAAAAACTTTATCAGGTAGGATTAACGAAAACTTGAAATCATTCTACACTTACGTGAAGAATAAGAAGATAGACAGAGTGAGGGAAGGGCCATTCATGGATAGTGGAGAGAACTTGTGTCTGGACCTTGAGGAGGTAGAGGAGGTCCTTAATGAAAACCTTGTCTCTGTATTCACAACTGAAAGGGACCTTGTTGTTTGTGAAGACAGCATGAAATAGGCTGATAAACTTGAACAGGTGGATGTTAAGAAGGAGGATGTGCTGAAATTTTTGAAGAACATAAGGATAGACCAGACGGGATTTATTCAAGGTTTATTGAAGTGGTGATGATCTTTGTGTACTAGTGCCAGATGACTGGAGGGTGGTAAATGTTATTCCCTTGTTAAAGGAAGGGAATAGGGATAGTCCTGGGAATTACAAACCAGTCAGTCTTATGTCTGTGGTGGGCAAATTATTGGAGAGCATTCTGAGAGACAGAATTAATGACTAATTGGAAAACCATTGTTTGATTAGACGTAGCATGGCTTTGTGAGGGGCAGGTCATGCCTCACAAGCCTTATTGAATTCTTTGAGAATGTGACAAAACACATTGATGAAGTTAGAGCAGTGGATGTGGTGTACATGGAATTTAACATGGTATTTGATGTTTCCCCATGGGAGGCTCATTCAGAAACTAAGGAGGCATTGGATACAGGGAAGTTTAGCTGTCTGGATACAAAATTGGCTAGCCCATAGAAGACAGAGGGTGGTAGTAGATAGAATGCATTCAGCCTGGAGCTCGATGACCAGTAGTGTTCCACAGGGATCTTTTCTGGAACCTCTGCCTTTTGTGATTTTTTTCTAAATGACTTGAATGAGGAAGTGGAAGGGGTTAGTAATGCCAATGACACAAAGCTTTGTGGAGTCGTGGACAGTGTAGGTTGCAGTAGGATATTGACGGATGCAGAACTGGGCTGATAAGTGGCAGATGGAGTTCAACCTGGAAATGTGTAAAGTGATTCATTTTGGAAGTTTGAATATGAACGCTGAATACAGGGTTAAAGGCAGGATTCTTAGTAGTGTAGAAGAACAGACGGATCTTGGGGTCCACATTCATAGATCCCTCAAAGTTGCCACCCAGGTTTGTAGGGTTGTTTAGAAGGCATATGGTAAATTGGCTTTCATTAGCAGGGGATTAAGAGCCACAAGATTATGCTGCAGTTCTACAGCGCTCTGGTTAGACTACACTTGGAATATTGTGTTCAGTTCCAGTTGTCTCATTGTAACAAGGATGTGGAAGCTTTAGAGAGGGCGCAGAGGAGATTTACCATGATGCTGCCTGGACTGCAGGGCATGCCTTATGGAGAAAGATTGAGAGAGCTAAACCATTACTTATTGGAGTGAAGAAGGATAAGAGGCGATTTGCTCGAGGTGCACAAGATGATGAGAGACATGGATAAGGTGAATAGTCAGAGACTTTTTCCAAGGGAAGAAATGAGTAACACAAGGGGGCATAATTTTAACACAATTAGTGGAAGGTTTAGGGGAGAAAGCAGAAGTCAGTTGTTTACACAGAGAGTAGTGGCTGCATGGAATGCACTGCCAGTGGTGGTAGGAGAGTCAGATACATTACGGACATTTAAGTGACTCTTGAATAGGCACATGGATGATATTAAAATGAAGGGATGTGGGTTAGTTTGATCTTAGAGTAGGATAACAGGTCAGCACAACATCAATGGCTGAAGGGCCTGTATTGTTCCATACTCTATGTCTGTATTCTGTGTTCTTCATGTTGTTCAGGTCTTGCTGCATTTCACCTTGAGGTGTTTTAGGGTCTGATGAGTTGCGTACAGTGCTGTGCATTGTGCAATCATCAGAGAACGCTCCCACTCTGGACTTCTTATGGAGGAATGGTAAATGGTAAAGTAGGTGAGGATGATTGGGTCAAGGACACAACCCAATGCAATTTCTGCACTGATCTCCTGATATCTAACACTGCAATTATCTTCATTTGTAATACATAATACATCACGCATGGAGAAATCTCCTACCGATTCACATTGATTTTAATTTTGTTAGGATTCCTGGATGCCAATCATGAACAGTTGCTGCCTTGATGTCAGTGGCAGTGACAGAACATGGGAATGGGAATAGCTGGAAAGAATTCTAGGAGTCAGTGCAAACAAGATGAGTGGAATGGCCTTCCTCTGTGCTGTAAAATTCTAGGCTGCTATGATTCTGTAATTTTAACATTGTAACTTTGCCTGTAAACCCAAACTGCTATTTTTTATGTTATATTCCCCAATATCTAGCCCAGTAATCACAATATCATTCTGGTTATCCTCCTTCAGATGGAAATGCAATACAGAGATTTATTTTGGCCTGAGCCAGCCAGAAAGAAAGTTTGGATGGAGTTGACTATGGAGGTCAGTAGCCATAATATAGTTGCTGAACCTGGACTGAATGTCACAAGCAATTCTATTACCTACTTTGATCTGTCAAAGTGACGATTATTAATTATAACAGAATCGCATCCTTGTAATTCATAAACAGCAACCATATGATGGGTATCCAAGTGTGCAACTCATTGTTCAGACAGATGCAAAGCAGCTGCTCCAACAGCTCACAAGACATCGCAATTCAGTTCAAAGGAAGTGAGTAAGATAGATAAGTAAGACTTCCAAATCAAACACCTCCAATCACTCCGTGAAGGATATTATTCCTGATCAGGTATCTAATTATCTAATGTTTGATAATGGTTTCAGTAATGTTGCCCACAATGAAGATCAACATTTTTGTAACCTTTATTTGGAAAGCAAAGGATTAATATTCCTGAACATTCTGTAGCTAATGTGTACAAATAATGGGTAAATATGTTGAAACACCAATTTGTAATTTTGATTAGTTTCAATCAATCAAGGTAGAAAACTATGCGTGAAATATATGATAGTCTGCATGCAAAACAATCATTTCCAGAATGACTTGTCAACTTAAAACGTATCAGTGAATTACAGCACCTCAATGAGAAGATAAGTAACATATTTTAGCTAAGACATACGGTTTGTATTAATTAAATAAGCATGCAGGGCTCGCTGGTTAGCAAATTATTATTGCAGAGAAGTCTCCATCAAGAAAGGAATAAGCAAATTATTTATATTCTCCCTTGGGAGATTAATATAAAACTAATTCTGAAACAAGCCAATAATCCAATTTTCAATTCTGCCCCTAAATGATGCACTCAATAATTCTAAGTGCTCACTTTGCTCACCAACATTACCCTAGCCTCTCGCCACCAGTTCCCTCCATGTCAAATTTGCACAGTGAGGGCAGCTTTTCTTTTCATGTGTTTTGTCAAATCAATGTGAGTAACCTATTTTGCATACTTGAACAGGGCAAGTTTCAAATCAAACTCCACCCAGTGATGAAATTCAGGGCATGTTGATGAAGCTAAAAGTGACTTCGATCCACATTTATTCATACGTGATTTTCAATCGCAATTAAATGAATATCAAAGGAGACGTATAAAATGTTCCAAAACATCAGAGAAGTAAAAAATTAACTCTTCATGAAATGCAGAAGAAAACTTTGAAGGAGAGTCAGATTTGATTAAAAAGTCAACTCAATTCCACTCTTCATTGATGCTGACAGACTCAATATCTGCCACACTTAATGTATTTATTTAAGATTTACAATGGCGAAAGTATTATGCATTCATTTCCATTAATTTTCCCATCAATCAGTTTGTAAATTCAACTTTTTTTCTATGGACGAAAGGGTTGATAGGGTATGAAAAAAGACTTGCAAACTTGTTCAGGTGAACCAAATTGGTGCGTTGTGGTTGATGGCCTGACAAACCTTTGACCAGTTATATGGCCAGCATTTCTGATTATAGATTTTTATGCCATGTTTATTCAGGAACAGGATTGAAGTTCCTCTGCTGCCTATCAGCAGATGAAATTTCACTTGATACCATCAAAATTATTTTAAAACTTTTATAGTACACTTTTCAAATTCATCCCACCTTTCTATATGACATGAAATGCAAGCAGAGTTTATATAATGCCTCTTCTTAAGATAATCGTGCAGCTCCGATATAGGTCTGGTGACTCTTGACTGCATTCTGTGTAAGGCTGCACAAGATGCTGTATTCAATTTTGCATGGCACTTTAGATTGTGGCTAACAATATCCTTACATTATTGTTGGAAACTTTCTCTCCAATATATCATAAAATTATACTCAAAAATGTGAATGTTTCACTAGTTTGTTTGATCATTTATAATCAACTTGACGATCTCAAAAGTTTTAATAAGGCTCGTTAAACAGAATTTAGCTTTTGCAAGTCTTCAGTGGTTCTTGGATATCAAATCAAGTCAACGCTCCAAAATATTCAGTTGCTCAGTACTACAGTACTGAGACTAAGGAACGGGAGTAAACAGTTAGTAGGCGGCACGGTGGCACAGTGGTTAGCACTGCTGCCTCACAGCGCCAGAGACCTGGGTTCAATTCCCACCTCAGGCGACTGACTGTGGAGTTTGCGTGGGTTTCCTCCAGGTGCTCCGGTTTCCTCCCACAGTCCAAAAGATGTGCGGGCCAGGTGAATTGGCCATGTTAAATTGCCCGTAGTGTTAGGTAAGGGGCATGGGTGTGTTGCGGGTCGGTGTGGACTTGTTGGGCTGAAGGGCCTGTTTCCACACTATAAGTAATCTAATCCCTTCAGCTCCTGTTGTACCATTTACTGAGATCATAGCTGATTTGTGTTCTATCTTCATATTCATAGCTTTGGTCCATATCCCTCAGTAACTTTGCTTAAAAAATATTAATATATGGAAAAAACATCCAACTGGATACCCCGTGCTGGCTTCTTACCCGCCCTCGATCTCTACATATCCGACTGCTACCGCGACATTGACCGCCTCAACCTGTCCACCCCTCTCACCCACTCCAACCTCTCACCCTCACAACACGCAGCCCTCCACTCCCTCCGCTCCAACCCCAACCTCACCATCAAACCAGCAGACAAGGGAGCCGCAGGGGTAGTTTGGTGCACCGATCTTTACACCACTTAAGCTAGACGCCAACTCGCGGACACCTACTGCCCCTTGATCATGACCTCACCTCCCACCACCAAACCATCACCTCCCAGACCATCCATCACCTCAGGAGATCTCCCATCCACCGCCTCCAATCTCATAGTCCCACAAACCCGCACCGCCCGTTTCTACCGCCTGCCCAAAATCCATAAACCTGACTGCCCCGGCCAACCCATTGTCTCAGCCTGCTCCTGCCCCACTGAACCCATCTCTGCATACCTCTACACAGTCCTGTCCTCCTTAGTCCAAGAACTCCCCACCTACGTTCAGGACACCATCCACGCCCTCCACCTCCTCCATGATTTTCGCTTCCCCGGCCCCCAATGCCTTATCTTCACGATGGACATCCAGTCCCTATAGACTTCCATCCCCCATCACGAAGGCCTCCAAGCCTTCCGCTTCTTCCTCTCCCACCGACCCAACCAGTATCCTTCCACTGACACCCTCCTTTGACTGACTGAATTGGTCCTCACTCTTAACAACTTCTCCTTCCAATCCTCCCACTTCCTCCAAACCAAAGGAGTAGCCATGGGCATCCGCATGGGCTCCAGCTATGCCTGCCTCTTCATCGGATATGTGGAACAGTCCATCTTCCACAGCTATACTGGCACCACCCCCCACATTTTCCTCCACTACATCGATGATTGTATTGGCGCTACCTCTTGCTCCCACAAGGAGGTTGAACAGTTCATCCACTTTACTAACATCTTTCACCCCGACCTCAAGTTAACTTGGACCATCTCAGACTCCTCCCTTCCCCTCTTAGACCTCTCCATTTCTATCTCGGGCGACCGACTCAACACAGACATTTACTACAAACCGATCGACTCCCACAGCTACCTAGATTACACTTCCTCCCACCCTGCCCCCTGTAAAAACGCCATCCTATAGTCCCAATTCCTTCGCCTCTGCCAGGTGGACCAATTCCACTACCGAACTACCCAAATGGCCTCCTTCTTCAAAGACCACAATTTCCCCTCCGACATGGTCAACAATGCTCTCCACCGCATCTCCTCCACTTCCCGCACCTCCGCCCTTGAACCCCGCCCCTCCAATCGCCACCAGGGCAGAACCCCACTGGTCCTCACCTTCCACCCCACCAACCTCCGGATACATCGTATCATCCTCCGCCATTTCCGCCACCTCCAAACAGGCCCCTCCACCAGGGATTTCCCTCCCCACCCCTATCAGTGTTCCAGAGAAACCACTCCCTCCGCGACTCCCTCGTCAGGTCCACACCCCCCAGCAACCCAACCTCCACTTCCAGCACCTTCCCCTGGAACCCAAGAAGTGTAAAACTTGCGCCCACACCTCCCCCCTCACCTCCCTCCAAGGACCCAATGGATCCTTCCATATTCGTCGCAAATTCACCTGCACCTCCACACACATCATTTACTGTATCCGCTGCACCCGATATGGTCTCCTCGACACTGGGGAGACAGGCCACCTACTTGTGGAACATTTCAGGGAACAACTCTGGGACACCCGCACCAACCCGCCCTGTGGCTGAACACTTTAACTCCCCCTCCCACTCCGCCAAGGACATGCAGGTCCTTGGCCTCCTCCATCGCCAGACCCTGATCACACACGACGCCTGGAGGAAGAGCGCCTCATCTTCCACCTAGGAACCCTCCAACCACACAGGATGAATGTAGATTTCTCCAGCTTCCTCATTTCCCCTCCCCCCACCTTATCTCAGTTCCAACCCCCGGATTCAGCACCGCCTTCTTGACCTGCAATCTTCTTCCTGACTTCTCCACCCCCACCCTCGCTTCGGCCTATTACCCTCACCCTCACTGCCTTCCACCCATCGTATTCCCAGTGCCTCTCTCCCAAATTCCCTCCCCCCTACCTTTTATCTCAGCCCGCTTGGCCCACCGGCCTCATTCCTGAAGAATGGCTTATGCCCGAAATGTCGATTCTCCTGCTCCTCAGATGCTGCCTGGCCTGCTGTGTTTTTCCAGCATCACATTTTTAAAATATTAATATATCTCAAGTTTAAAATGTATATATTGTAATACAGTTACCACCTGAAATGCTAAAGAGTCACCAATATTCTGCTTTCCCACTTTCACTCAGAAAGGTGGAATGTTCAGTAGAACAGAGCAAATAAAGAATTTCACTTATCCTCCTTTTCGTTCCAACTGCAATTTGCCCCAACAAGGAAAGGGCAATCTCTTCGCTGCTTTTCCTGCATAAAATGCACTAACGGTGAAATTAGCAACATCACTGGTAAGGTCTTCTTTGTAGTTTTGCCTGAATCACAGTTTGCAGAAAATTTCAGTATAAATGAAGAATAGAATGTAGGGAAAATCTTACTTACAGAAGTGTTCAGAATTGAATTATTTAGTACAAACACAGCAGTGTTCTTTTTGACTAGATTCATTGTCCAATACACTTTTATTTCCTTCTGTTAAGATTTGCTGGTTTGCATAAAATGTTCAGGGGAATATCGGTCGAACTGGAGACAAGATGAATGTGTCTTAAAGGACATTGAGTTTTGTCTTTTGGCAATCTGATGAGGATTATTTTGATGACACTGGCATTTCTTAGAGCCTCCATCACAATCAAAATATTTGTTTTCTTTTGTTTTACATTCGCAGAAATACTCCAATTGTCAAAGTCAACAATTCTGAGTTGAGTTTTTTGCTTCTTTGTGCATTAACTCTGTGTTTTCTGAGTTCAATCACATTCCTTGGAGAACCTTCCATCTGGTCTTGTCAACTGCATCACACAGCATTTGGTGTAGTTTTTGTTCTTTGTATTTCATGTGTTTTCAGTAAAACAGTTGTTGTGGTAATGGCATTTAAAGCAGTGCATCCCAGTAATAACATGATGAGGTGGTTTGTACCCACACAACAGCGTCTATCTGTGTGTGTCCTTACACTGGTGCAATGTGTAATATGTTCAGTCTTCTCCTTTGAAGAACAGTGATTATTTCAGATTAGATTCCCTACAGTGTGGAAACAGGCCCTTCAGCCCAACCAGTCCTCACTGACGCTCCAAAGAGTAACCAACCCAGACCCATTTCCCTTGACCTAACACCGTGGGCAATTTAGCTTGGCCAATTCACCTGACTTGCACATCTTTGGACTGTGGGAGGAAACCCACACAGACACAGGGAGAATGTAAAATTGCCACACAGACAGTCACCCAAGGACTGGAATCGAACCTGGGACCCCAGTGCTGTGAGGTAGCAGTGCTAACCACTGAGCTACCATACCACCCCAGTGAAATAATTGTTTTTGAATGCAATGTAGGTTCACCAATAGCTTTTTATTGTGTACTGGGTTATATTGGATTTCTGTCTTCTGTGTGTTTTGTGGTCGCTTTACTAGCTTGACAACTTCCAAACAACTTCAATGAAGCTAAACGCATCACCTTTATCATGCTTACCTTTTGTGCTGTGTGGATAATGTTTTTACCAGCATATGTCAGCTCCCTTGGAAAATGTGTCATAGCTGTGGAAGTCTTTGTGATATTAGCATCCAGCTTTGGACTAGCTTTCTGTATCTTTGCCCCCAAATGTTACATTATTGTGTTGAAAAAAGACAGAAATACAAAAAAGCACATGATGGATAAAATGGCTTCCAACCATCAATTCTGCCAATGTTTTGCAGTGTACCTTAGATAAAGAATGTTTATTCATTAAAAGAAATATCATTATGTTGATTTTACATATAATTTTAAACTTGAGAATGAAAAATTTGGTTATAGTCAACTGTGGAAATTTGGTTTTGATTCAATACAATATTATGTTGTAAATTTGGTCCTGTGTATATTTGAATCCGATGAGACATTTATTTACAGAAAACTTCTGTATTCACGATAATAATGAATTTAGAGTAGTTGCAAAGGTGGAACCTAGGGAACTAGGATGCAAATCAGATTTCAGCTACTTCAGAAGGAAGCAGAGAGTGAATGGGACTTTAATACTTTTACATTAAACATACTGGACCTAAATGAAAAATTTAGGTTTACTCTGTATAATTTAGAATGTTCACAAAGCTGATGGCACCACTTTTGAATAAGTAGTTTTGCATCTAATTCCTTTTTCTCTCGGAAGCTGTGTTTTCCACAAAACATTTAGTAATGCCTAGTTGAAAACCAGGATGGATCTTTAGAGCATTAAGTTATTGCTTTTGTTGAAATTAATATACTTTACTCACGTCATCAGAGACCTAAGATTCACTACTCCAAAGTCCCAATTACCCCAGGCAGGATTTGCAAGTGATTCTGTGCAGGACCCACCTCAGTCGTTAGCCTTTCTTGGAACATTTTTGTTACCAGCAAAGTGATAATGATCTTCAATCAATTTAAGAAATGTCATGACAGAAGACCCGAAAATATTAAAACAGCCACTGTTTCATAGTCCCATGCCTACTCTGCTTCTCTGTGCTGGCATGGAATTATTTAAGACCTTTTCATTCAGTCGTTTATGTGGTTCAGTGGACTTGAGTACATGCTGCCCAGTTATCATTCAACAGAGCTAATGAGCAATGTAACACTGTAGTCATCAGAGTAAACCTCATGCATCCACTGGTCACTCTGCTGCTGATAGCTTTTCATAAGAGTCACCAAACTCTAAATGGAGAGTGTCCATGTCCTCACACTGCACGGGAGCAGCATACACTCAGAACATGATGGACATCACTATGATATGGACATGGGTACAAACAGTCCTTGAAATCTTTGCCAGATATCTGCACATTTCTGCAGCAGTGACTGCCACTTCAATGATGAATCATGAGGCTCACTATCACTTTCACCCCTTTCACCACTTTTATAAACTCTTTGTCCTCTTGTATGGTTTGGCTGCAGCGGTCACAACCTCCATAACCTGCATTATGTATATCTGCACAGTACTCAGCAGCTAGAACTAACTTCACTATATTGCAACTCATTGTGGACATTTGTATTCATATACATCTTTGGTGATCACTATAAACCAGAAACTAAATGTGACTGCAGTTGGTTGAATGATGACGTTGGGCAGGATGAACAAGGCAAAGGAATATATGATGAATGGTGGATCATGGGAAGCACCAAGGTTCAGAGGGACGAGGGAGGTAATGACCCAGTAGAATTATTGCTGGACTGTTAATCCAGAGACCCAAATTCTGGGAAACCATGTTCAAGTCTGACCATGACATATACTGGAAATTGAATTAAATAAAAACAACCTTGGATTAGGAGTCTAATCACAACAAATCCATCATCACCTGGTTCACTATTGCCCTTTAGTGTGTGGATCTGAAGCTAGTCAAATTCACAATTGATTGTTGTTTAAAAGGTCCACATGTATCCTTTAGGGAAGGATGACTACCATCTTTACCTTGTCTGGTCTGCAGGTGACACTAGACCCACAACAATATAGTTGATCTTTAACTTCTGTCCAGGCAATTAGAGATGGGCAATGTTGGCTTAGCCAGTGATGCCCTAATCCTGTTAATGAATGAAAAAATGCACACCAGTCCCTTAAGGTATCAGGTTAGTGATTAAGAAACAATATATTGTACTTGCCTTTAATAATTCAGGCATAGAGTTTAATAGCAGGGAGGTTATGCTGAAACTGTATAAAATGTTGTTTAGGTCACCATCAGTGTTTTATTTGTAGTCCTGGAATCACAATCTGGGAGAGATGCGATTGCACTGGAGAGGGCCCAGAGAAAATTCACCAGGATGTTAGAAGTAAAAACAGAAATTGATGGAAAAACAACAGGTTTGACAGCCACATTTCCCAAACTACAATCAGTTCGGAAGAGGTTCACTGGACCTGAGGTGTTAAGTCTGCTTTCTCCCAACAGATGTTGCCAGACCTGCTGAGTTTTTCCAGCAATTTCTGCTTTCATGTCTGATTTGCAGCATCAGCAGTTCTTTTTTTTGCAGCAGGATGTTATCTGGCTGGATATTTTTAACAATGGAAAGAGTGATTGGATAGACTCAGACTGTTTCCCTTATGGCAAAGGAGGCTGGGCAAGGTATATGACTGAGAATGATAAAATTACAAAATGTAAGAGAGGAAGAAACCTTTTCCCCTATAGAAGGAATAATGACTGAGATATAGATTTAAGGTAAGGGGTAGTAGGTTAGTGGAGATGTAAGGGAGAAAAGGACCTTTTCACCCAGAGGGTGCTGTGACTCTGGAATTCTCTACTTATAAAGGCAGTACAAGCAGAAACTTCCACACAAGTATGAAATATCCAGATGTGTACTTGTGATGCCAAGGCATACATTGCTATGTGCCAAGTTTTGGAAATGGAATTGGAATAGATTGTGTTTGTTTTGACTGGTGCGGGTGCGATGGACTAATAGATGCTTTTCTGTTCCATGACCAGCATGTAATACTTTGGGCATAAGAGTATGTCAAAAGCTATGAACACAATTTGAATATGCAGTCTTGTCATGTGCGCTCAATATGAAAATAATAAAGAGTGTGTACTCTTGCTCATTCTTAAGTGCCATTGGGACAATAAAATAAAAGTCCAACATTTCCTTCTCCGCTGTTACAGCATCCCGCCACCAGATTTCTGCTCCGAGCATCCCAGCCCATACATGATGCTGAGAGACTGTCCTGCTACAGGCAATACCAGTCCACGCTGTGCCACAGACAGTGTCCCACTCTGGGCCTCTCAGCCCACACCATGCTACCATCCGGGGCCTATTCCACCAGGAAATGAGAGTCTCGATCACCACAGTCCGACCGACTAACTCTGCAGTCACACTGCCTCTGAAAATGCTGCTGCTCCTTCGGAGCCCATCGAAGCCGCCTCCTGCCGAAGATCTCCCTTTATCAGGTAAGTTTAAGGAAAAAAATAGAAGGAAAACTGAACATTGCAGATGAGGAGGACAAGCCCAGGCACAGGAGCCTGAGCGTTGCCTGCTCTGCCGCTCCATTGTATTAAACTATGGGGAGTAATTCGCTCCTGACTCCCAAAAACTTTTTGCCATGTACAAGTTTCAATCAAAATTGTGATGGAACTCTCCCCACTTCTCCGGATGAGTGCAACTCCAACAACACTCCTGAAGCTTAACAACATCCAGGACTAAGCGGCTGACTTCATTTATACTGCATCCACAAGCACTCATTCCCCCCTTGAACATGGACAGAAGAACCAGAATATTCAAACTGTAAAATATACTGCGGCAATTCACCAAGCCTCCTTCCAAAACCAAAATTATTATCATCTATGAGGGCAAGGGTAGCAGATATATAGAAATATTATTATATGTAAGTTCCTCTCCAAGCCATTCAGCACATAGATTTGGAAATACATTGCCACTCGTTCAGTTGCTGTATGAAAATTATGGAACTCTCTCCCAAGCAATATTATAGGCCTCTTTAAACTAAATGGACGATAGTGATTTGACAAGGCATTTCAACACCATCCCAAAAAGCAATCAGGTATCAATAATAAGTGCTGATCCTGCCAAAGAAACCTGAATCCATGAGCTAATTTTAGAAAAACTGAAAATCCCACAGATACAAGAGTAGCTGCATTGCTGGATCAGACACTAGACTAATATCATATTATTTTCTGAGATGGAAGATCCTCCTGTGAGTCATCCTTCACAGCTCAAACCAGGTAATGTATGATATTAATGCATTATTCATTCCCTGAATTAATGCTGCCTGTCATTGATCTGGATTTTTCTGTGCCCACAAAATTGTTTCAATTATTACTCACAGAATGTCTCTACCTGTTATTTTACTCACTCTCTATGGATAAACAAACAGGTTACCCTCAGCCTGCTGCATTCCATTGACTCCCCTTCCTTCAGGGTCAATGAGACAATGTGTTATGCACCAGCATCAGCTCTTGTCCAATTCCCTGGAACTAAACACACACACACACATAGTGTCACTCATCTCTTGTATACCTTCAACACCACATCAGCCTCTGGCAGCTTCCACGACAAGCATTACACTCCCATGGATTCTTCAAGAAGCTATTCCAATACTCTTGGCAATACAGTGCCCAATTCTGATAGGTATGTGAGCTCCAATTGAGCAGTTTTGCATCTCACTGTGAACATTTACATATGATAGTGTTTGATGCATGAATTTTCCACATGTACTCTAGGTTTGGTTGCCATTATAAACTAAAGGGCTGTGAACTTGTAATCAATACTAATCAACTTGACAGATCAAATTAGGTTCACCAAGTATTCCATGGCTGCTGACCTATGCAGTCAACTCTTTCCAAACCTTTTCTCTTGCCTGCAATATTTTCAACATAACTTGTTTCACGATTTTTCATCTTTGTCTTCAATTTCACATGCATTTCTAAACCATTTGTTTGTCCTCACCCTGATGGATTGCATCCCAAGGTACTAAAAGAGATGGCGGGAGAAATAGCAAGCGCACTTATCATAATTTTCCAAAGTTCGCTGGACTCTGGGACAGTTCCAGCAGATTGAAAAACAGCAAATGTGATATCATTTTTTCCAAAGGGAGACAGACAAAAGATGAGGAATTATAGATGAGTTAGTTTAAATTCTGCAGTGGGAAAGATGTCTATTATCATGGGAGAAATAGCAAGGCATCTGGATAGAAATTGTCCCGTTGAGCAGACACAGCATGGGTTCATGAAGGGCAGGTCACACTTAACTAATCTTTTGGAATTCGATGAAGACATTGCAAGCAAGGTGGGCAAGAGGGACCCAGTAGGTGTGGTGTACCCAGATTGCCAAATGGCCTTCGACGAAATGCTGCACAAGAGGCTGCTGCATAAGGTTAAGATGCATAGCGTTATGGGTAAAGTATTAGCATGGATAGAGGATTGGTTAATTAATAGGAAGCAAAGATTGGGGACAAATGAGTGCTATTCTGGTCGGCAATCAGTAACTAGTGGTGTGCCTCAGGGATTGGTGTTGGGGCCGCAATTATTCACAATTTATATCGATGATTTCGAGTTGGGGACCACGTGAAGTGTGTCAAAGTTTGCAGATGACACTAAGATGAGTGAAAGAGCAAAGTGTGCAGAGGACTGTGAAACTTTGCAGAGGAACATTGATACTTTAAGTGAGTAAGGCAAAGTTCGGCTAGATGGAATACAATGTTAATAAATATGAAGTCATCTATCTTCATAGAGGTAAAAGTAAAATGGGTTATAACTTGAATGGTAAAAAGTTGCAGCATGCTGCTTTGCAGAGGGACCTGGGTGTCCTCTTGCATGAATCACAGAAGGTTGGTCTGCAGGTACAACAGGTAATTAGGAAGGCAAATGGAATTTTGTTCTTCATTGCTAAAGGGCTTGAGTTTAACAGCAGGGAGGTTATGTTGCAGCTGTGCAGAGTGATGGTGAGGCCACACCTGGAGTACTACATGCAATTTTACTCTTCCTCCTTGAGAAATGATGTACTGGCACTAGAGTGCGTGCAGAGGAGTATCAGTAGATTGATTCCGGAGTTGAGGAGTTAGCTTATGAGGAGAGACTGAGCTGACTGGGATTATATTCATTGAAACTTAGAAGAATGCAGGGGGATCTTATAGAAGCATATAAAATTATGAAGGGTAAAGATAAGATAGAAGTAGAGAGAATATTTCCGCTGGCAGGTGAAACTAGAACAAGACGGCAAAGCCGCAAGATTAGTGGGAGCAGATTTAGAACTAAATTGAGAAGGAACATCTTCACCCAGAGGGTTGTAGATCTATGGAATTCCCCGCTGAGTGAAGTAGTTCCCGTGACTTCAGTAAATGCTTTTAAAGCTAAGATATTTTTTGAACAATAAAGGCATTAAGGGATACAGGGAGAGGATGGGTAAGTGGAGCTCAGTCCATGAAAAGATCAGCCATGATCTTATTGAATGGCGGAGCAGGCTCGAAGGGCCAGATGACCTACTCCTGCTCCTAGTTCCTATGTTCTTATGAAAGAGTCAACAGGTTATCTGTTTTTTCACACTGTCAGCTGTGACTTAGAAGGTTATGAGTTTACATTCCAATCCAAATTATTTAATATCTATTGGAGACTGCCATTTCAGAGCAGCATATTACCATTATGTCCAATGAAACACAATTGTTTCACCAATTAAACTGAAAAGTTTTATTGTAGCATTTGAAAGAATGTGGATGGGGATATACAGTGAGAGGTTCTGTTCACATTCCATGATTCCATCCTTCCCCTTTCACTTGCTGCTGGCCTTGCTGCTCACTTCCCCACTAGCCCCTTCTCCCCACCATCACTCAGCTATTCTTGGGCCAATGGTGATCTTGGGCCTGTAATGGGTGTAATTCTGGCATCAGCCACTCACTCATTGTGCAGCTGTTTAATGAAGTACTATCCATCTGCCTGTGCTCCATTGATGGTTCTCCATTGGAAGGAGGGCGCTCTTTCCCACTCATCCTTGATCATGATAAAGATCAATTTGGTGATTGACTGTGCATTCTTTCCCAAAAGGATAATAAATCCTGCCATATTTGCTTTATCAGTGCTGTCTGCTATTCTATTTTGTGCATTGTTGGTTAAATTTATTTATTTATTGCTCTTTGCATTTTGCCATGGGTAAAAGATCTTGACTACTAACTGCATCCATGTCCCTCATAATTTTATAAACCTCTTGAAGGTCCCCTCTCAGCCTCTGGCGTGCCAGGGAAAATGGCATCAGCCTAATCAGTGTCTCCTTTAGCTCAAACCCTCCAATCCTAATAACATTCTTGTTGATTTTTTTCTGAACTGTTTCACATTTAATAGCACCTTCCCTATAGCAGGGAGACCATAATTGAATGCAGTATTCCAAAATTGGCCTATCCAATGTGCGGTTTCTTAAATAATGGCATGAAGTTAACCAACCTCCAGTCTTTCGTCGCCTCACCTGTGACTATTGATGACACCAGTATCTCAGCAAGTGCCCAGAAATTACTTCCCTAGCTTCCTACAAAGTTCCAGAGTATACCTGATTGGGGATGTATCAAACTTTATGCATTTTAAGGCTTTCAGCACCTCTCCTCTGTAGTATGGGCACTTTTCAAGATAACACTATTTATTTCCCCAAGATCTCTGCCTTCCCTATCCAAGATGGTGTCCACACTTTACGACTCCTTGCAAGCTCTCTACAGAAGATCTAACTCTAACATTTCTTATAACATTTCTACACTTCTAATTTGAATTCTAAATGTGTAAAAATTCTGGCCAAGTGAACACTCTATTCAATGTAACCAGCATGCCTCTGTCTAAGTCTTTCTGATCTGTTCATCCTTGCTTACGATGACCTGCCTGTTCTTCTCATATACAAAGCTTTACACTGTACTTCGATACACATGGCAAAAAATAAATCAATCAATCAAGTCTTTTGAGTAAACACTCCTGCAAAATACTCAATTAGTCTCACGCATCTCCTGTGGTTCCATACGTAGGAGGCCTCGTTGATCTTTAAGGGGCCCTGTTCTCTCTCTAGTTACGATTTGTCCTTAATATATTTGTAAAACCTTTTTGGATTTGCCTTAACCCTATTTGCCAAAGTTACCTCATGTCCCATTTTGCCTCCTGATTTGCCATTTAAGTGCACTCCTCTATCCTTATATTCCTCGAAAGATTCACTCAATTGCTGCTGCCTGGAGAGCATAATTTTAAGGTGAGAGGGGAAGATTTAAAAGGACCTAAGTGGCAATATGGTCATGAGGGAGTGCTGGTAAAATTACAACATTTACAAGGCATCTGGATGGGAAAATGAACAGGAACGGTTTAGAGGAATATTGGCCAAATGTTGGCAAATGCAATTACATTTATTTTGGATATCTGGTGGATTGAAAGATCTATTTCTGTGCTGTACACCTCTATGACACTATGCATGGTTTTCTTGGAAGCTTTAGAGTCATGCTTTTGCTTCTGAAGTAATTGAAATTAAGCCAATAAGGCCATATGATACAAGACCAGAACTAAGTAATTTGGCTCATTGATTCTGCTTCAGCATTTAATGAAATCATGGTTTATTTTATAATCTCATCTCCACTTTCCTGCCTTTTCACCAAACATTTGATTTCCTCATTGATGGAAGATTTTGAATGGACTGATTGACACAACCTCAACAGATCTCTATGGGAAAGAATTTCACAGATTCACAATTCTCTGAGAAGAAATTCCTCCTCTTCTCGGTCTTAAGTGTGTGACCTCTTATTCTAAAAACTTTTATTCTTCTCCTGGACCCTCTCACAAAAGGGAAGTAACCTTTCCACACCAACTCAGTGAAGATCCCAAAACATCTTTTATATTTCAATAAGGTCTCTTGTCATTCTTTTATATTCCAATGAGCATAGTCCCAATCTACTCAACCTCTACTCATAAGGCGACACCTCCCTACTTGATATCGCCAGATGAATGTTCTCTGCACGCTTCTGATATTAGTTGTTCTTTCTTCAGATAAGGCTCCCATATTCCTCTTGCCTTCTGTAGTAAACTCTAAACTTGGATGTGAGCTGTTTGTGATTCATGAACGAGCACTCTCAAATCCCTTTCTGCAGTCTTTGGCAAGAAGAATAGAAGAACTGAATATTATTTAAATGGTGAATGTGCGTGACCTGACATTTCCCTACATTATTCCATCCACCAAATTTTTGCTAACTCACTTAAGCTGTCCATATCCCTCTGCAGACTCTTTGCATCATCCTCACCACGTGATATTGGACCCATTTTTGTGTCATCCCCAAACCTACTTTGATGTCCTCATCCCAAGTCATTACTTTAATGCAAATCATTGTGGTGAACACATTGAAATAATTGAACACATTGGCACACTACAGGTTGACATCATGAAAATACGTGTCTGAACTCTTTGCCTTTTGTTTGTTATTCAATCTTCTATCCATGCTCATGTACTAACACTAACAGCACAGGCTCTTATCTTACTAAGTAGTCTAATGTATGAAACCTTATCAAGCACCTTAAGAAAATCCAAATACAGATGTAAGTTTGCTCACTGAGCTTGAAAGTTCATTTTCAGGTGTTTCGTCACCATACTGGGTAACATCATCAGAAAGCCTTTGGTGAAGTTCTGGCATTATGTCCTGCTTTCTATTTATGTGCTTAGGTTTCCTTGGGTTGGTGATGTTATTTCCTGTGTTGATGTCATTTTCTGTTCTTTTGCTCAGAGGGTGGTGAATGGGATCCAAATCAATGTGTTTGTTGATTAAGTTCCAGTTGGAATTCCATGCTTCTAGGAATTTTTGTACATGTCTCTGTTTGGCTTGTCCGAGGATGCATGTGTTGTCCCAATCAACAAAGTGGTGTCCTTCCTCATCTGAGGGTAAGGATAGTAGTGATAGTGGGTCATGTCTTTTTGTGGTTAGTTGATGTTCATGTATCCTGCGCGTTAGTTTTCTGCCTGTTTGTCCAATGTAGTGTTTATTGCAGTTCTTGCACAGTATTTTGTAAACGATGTTTGTTTTGCTTGTTGTCTGTGTCAGATATTTTAAGTTCATTAGCTGCTGGTGGGTGTGTGGGCTACCATGATGCCAAGAGATCTGAGTAGTCTGGCAGTCATTTCCAAGATGCCTTTGATGTAGGGGAGAGTGGCTAGGGTTTCTGGTAGGGGAGAGTGGCTAGGGTTTCTGGGTGTGTTTTGTCTGCTTGTTTGGGTTTGTTGCTGAGAGATTGGGTACCTGTACTTTTTGATTTTCCTCTGCTCTTCGTAATTCCTTTGTGCTGCAGTGTGTGGTGGCTCGTTGAAATAATGTTCGAATGCAGCTTCATTTATGGGTGTTGGGATGATTGCTTCTGTAGTTCAGTATTTGATCCATATGCATTATTTTCCTGCAGATGCTGGTTTGAAGTTGACTGTTCGCTCTATTGCAACATCTAGGAATGGCAGTCTGTCATTGTTTTCCTCCTCTTTCGTGAATTTTATGCCAGTAAGGATATTATGGATGGTATTGAAGCTTTCTTGTAAGTTGTTTCATTTAATGATGACAAAGGTGTCATCCAAGTGACTGACCCAAAGTTTGGGTTGGATGGGTGGCAGAGCTGTTTGTTTGAGTCTCTGCATTACTGCCTCTGCTATGAACGCTGATATCGGAGATCTCATGGGTGTTCCATTGGTTTGTCTGTAGGTTTGTGAAGTGGGTGGTAAGGCATAGGTCCACTAACTTGACCATTTTGTCCTTGCTGATGAAGTCAGTTGTGTTTAGTGTATGTGCCTTTGGTGCTTCCAGTAGTGCAGTCAGTGTTTCATCAGCAAGGACAACATCGTCAAGCTATCGGGCACTGAAATTCAAGCATGATATTGTGTACTGTCCAGGAGGTATTTCTGGGCTGAGACTGCATCCTTTCCATGAAAGATACCACTCATAAAGCCACTGCATAGTCGCAACATTATACAGCTTGCTTAACCTGCCATGAAAGTGTTTGAGACCTCTTGTCTTTCTAAATTATTTGAAATATAGCAGACTTTTCAATTTAAAAAATTGCGATCTTTAGCACATTTGCACATTTGCGAGAGACACAATGAACAATGATTCAATCAGAATTAACATTGTTCCACACATTATGGGGACACCTAAAGTTGGATACTGGGGCCATTCCCATTGCTAGCAATTCCAGGACCTGAACCTGTAGTAACTTGACATATTGTGGACCTAAATATCCACTCTATTTTCTACTGGAAGACTACTTTAGTATTTCTGAGGATTCGTTGAATTCAAATATTGACGGTGTTTCTCTATGCAGATTCTGCCTAATTTTCCATATATTTCCAGTGCTTTCAATCTGTAATTGGATTGAAGGTGCACAGGTGTCAATTGCAGTAAATTACCTTCATGAGTCTCATGTTGACTAAACTGGTGATGTGTTTTCTTAAGGGATTAGTCAAATAATATGTTGATATTCAGCAGAGATTACAATCAGTTAGGCACACATGAACACAATTTTCATGGAAGTAGCAAGAGCTTATAAAACAGAGTCACGCTACTGAGCCAAGGACAGTTTCTCGCACTGACAAAATGCATTCTTTCTCCATTTTAGTAGTAATTTCTGCTGTTGCCCTAGCACGGTCCAGTAATGATCAGGTTTGCAAACGTCGGGGTAGGTTTGATTTACTGGGCTTGTCCAAAGATGGAGATATCATGTTGGGTGGAATTTTTGGAGTGCATTACCACGTTAAGTATCCGGACCTCTCGTTCAGCAATCAACTGGAGCCGGCAAAATGCCTCAGGTGCTATTAATTGCTCCATTTTAGAATGAGTAATAATTATCAGTTAAATCATTTTGAGATATCTCCTGCTTTTCTTCTAAATATTTCTATTGGATCTATGTATCTCCTTAACATTTTATTTGAAATTGGGTACATTCTCATGGCTTTGCTGAATGTCAAGTCAGATTTTGAACTTAAGGCTCTCCATTGGGATATAGAATCATCAGTTTCCAGTTTGGAGACAATGGTATTACTCCTATGTGGAATTATATCAAAGAACAGCTATGCTGTGGTTCCCTCTAATATGACTGCATTGCTACTTTCTATGTTTTTATAAAAAGTCTTGTTTCTCCATCTTCTCCGCAGCTTTCAGTTCAGACCTTTTCGTTTTGCCATGGCAATGATTTTTGCAATTGAGGAAATAAACAATGATACAGCTCTGCTTCCTGGGGTTACTCTGGGATACCGCATATACGATTCTTGTAATTTGCCCCAGTTATCATTAAAAGCAGCTTTGGAGTTTCTAAACAGCCCTGAGGTAAACACTTCCACTGGTAACTGCAAAAACTCCTCCATTGTTTCTGCAATTGTTGCTGATTCTGGATCCACGCAGTCTTTAGCAATAGCACCTTCCATCGGTACCTTCAGAATACCTATGGTAAGATCTGGCATTAATAAATTGTTTGTGCAGAGTAAACAAATTTTGGTTAAATGGTATACAATGTTGTATGTGTCTTTTAATCCATATTTGCAAAGTTTGGAACTTTTTTGGTGATTCAAAACATACCAGGATCTTCATTTACATCTGCAGTAGAATGTTCTATTAGGATTGTCTGAGTGTCCAGTACAATTACAATTGATTCCTTTTGGCTTGGCATAGTTACAGCATCATAACCAGTTGATTATTATCATTGTGATGATTCTGTTTTGAACATCTCATTTCAGAAATCTGTTGATAAAAAGACGTAAAATATGATAAAGGAAACTTTCAAAAATGCTTATGAAAGATTGGCAAATTTAATTCATTCTTATTCTTTCATGAGATACAGAGTGCTGACAAAATCAATGTTTGCTTCCAGTCCCCAGTTAAACTTGAGCTGAACTGGTTTCTAGATCATCTGTGAGCAATGGTTAAAAGTGAATCACATTACATGGAGTCACGTGTAGGCTTGATGTGACATAGTTTCATGGTCACCATTACTGGGGCTGTCTTTCTATTCTAGATGTATTCCCTTAATTTACCTTTCACAGTTTTCCATAGTGACATCAGCACTGCTCCACCTTCATCCTTTCATCATAAACGATTGTATACATACTAAATGAACCACTTCATAAGTAATTAAACTAACGAATTAACTGTATCAGAGTTTTACTTGATTTTTTGATCAATCTGTCCAATGATGCTATCGCAACCTCTGGGAAAGGTGAGATGGCCTTTGATCCACAGGTTGGTGTGTTCCCACTGCGCCACAAGTGCCGAACAGTGTTTTGCTTTAGTGCATCTACTTGTCAATATTTTGCTGTTCCTATCATGTACTATCATGAGCTAACTTTATTTATGAGTAATCAATCCAGCCATTATTAAATAAGTAGTTTATTATGCGTTTAAGATAGACCAATCCCATAAGCATGTCGTGAGTTTCAAAGCTTTGCTCTATTCAGACAATATCTATGCCTTGATATCAGAAACAACCACAAGTTGTAGTCAAAATGCAAATGTTGCCACTATTTTTTAACAGGTTAGCTATTTTTCTACTTGTGCGTGCCTGAGCAATAGAAAGGAATATCCATCATTTTTTCGAACAATACCAAGTGATTACTATCAGGCTAGAGCATTAGCCCAGCTGGTGAAACATTTCGGATGGACCTGGATTGGGACAGTTAAGAGTGATGATGACTATGGAAACTTTGGAATGCACGCATTTGAAGAAGCAGTCCAACAATTAGGTGTTTGCATAGCTTTTTCCGAGTCATTTCATAAAACACATTCGCGAGATAAGTTACTGAAAACAATTGACACCATAAAAGCATCTTCGACAAAAGTTGTCATTGCTTTTGTGGGTGAATCAAATATGGGTGTTCTTCTGAAAGAAATGAATAGACAAAATGTCAGCGGCATACAATGGATTGGAAGTGAATCATGGGTTTCCACGTTGCTTCTCCCTCCAGAGGAAAGTAAAAAGATTGCTTCTGGTACAATTGGAATTGCAATTCGCAAAGTCATAATACCAGGGTTGAGGGAGTTCCTAATGAAAGTCCATCCATCCTTGTATCCAGGGAATCTCTTGGTGAAAAAGTTTTGGGAAAGTTGCTTTGGCTGCAGTCTGAGTGGTGGAATCAAAATAAGTCCTCGAGAAACTGAACCAGAGCTTAAGGAATGCACAGGGAGAGAACATTTACAGAATGTCCAAAATGAATTTACTGATGTGTGGCAGTACAGAGTGACTTACAATGTGTACAAAGCAACTTATGCGATAGCTCATGCACTTCACAATATGGTGTCATGTAAAACTGGGGGAGGACCTTTCTCCAATGGGAGTTGTGCAAATCTTTCAAACTTTCAACCATGGCAGGTGAGGAGCATTTAACGTAGTTTCATGACCACATTTACATAAATATGCATTATGGCAGAATTCACAGTTGAACATTTAAAATTAGCATAAATGTATTCCCATTTTATTTCATTTAAAGTTATTGTATTACATGAGAACAGTGAATTTCGTAAACAAGATTGGTGAAAAGGTTTATTTTGATGAAAATGGAGATCCTGTCGCAACATATGACATTGTAAACTGGCAACCAAATGCCCTTGGTGATATTGACATTGTAAATGTTGGGCACTATGATGGATCAGCTCGTTCGGGAGCAGAATTTTCGATCACAGAAGAGGCAATTGTTTGGAGTGGCAGTCAGAAGTCGGTAAGAATTATGTTGAAATTTCCATTTTAAGTACTAACTGATTTTTAATTTCAAGTTCGCTTATCTGATATGGAAAAGCAAACTGGTGGTTGCATCAAATAGGCAGCCCAACCACTGCTGCCCATTTCCTGATATTGAGTAAAGTTGCAACCTAACAGGCATTCTTGTGTGGAAAATTTCTGCTCACCATTCAAAGATCACTTGACTTGATCAATCTCATAAGATGTGAAAAATATTTTATATGCACTCACTTCAACACCAGATTTTACACATAACTGATGTATTTAAAATTGATAAAAAGTAAACAATTTCAGTTTAAGAGCAAGAGTTAATAAATGTCACTATATTTTAAATTAAGGAACAAAGATGTAAACACCGAAACATACTGAAATGTAGCTGAATAGGTTTGAAAAAATTGTTCAGAGAGCAATGGATTCATTAGTTTGATATCAGGGGACATTATGGGTATATTCATCTTATTTGCAAACACATTTTTGCCACCCAAGTGCCAATCAATAACTATCACCAACAATGGAGGGTCTAGTAATTTCTATATGATATTGATTGGCATCAGCATCAGTGATTTCCTGACTATCAATATCCTAGCTGTTACTATTGACTAGAAACTGAACTGGACTAGTCATATAAGTTATGTGGACAGAAAAGCAGGTCAGCAATGAGGAAACCTACAGCAAGTAACTCACCTGTGGACTTTCCAAAACTTAACCACCACCTATTAGACACAGTACTGTGATGGAATACTCCAACTTTCCCGGATATGTGCAGATCCAATGGTTCTCAAGAAGCCTTGAAACCACCTGGTGGAAAAAAAACAGCCCTGTTGTTTGGCACCAGATTCACAAACATTCACCCCACCTCCCTACAAGCAAAGTTCAGTAGCAGCATCTACAAAATACATGACAGAAATTCAACAATGCTCCTCAGACTGTACCTCCCAATCCCGTAACCATTGTCATTCAGAAGAACATTGGTAGCAAGTACATTGGAACATGGCAACCTGCAATTTTGCCACACAGTCAC
>NC_057722.1:65481990-65494813 GCF_004010195.1 Chiloscyllium plagiosum | reverse complement strand
TGCTGTGGCGGTTGAAGTATTTGCTATTTTGGCATCCAGCTTTGGTCTACTTATTTGCATTTTTGCTCCAAAATGTTATCTTATTCTTCTAAAGAAAGAAAATAATACAAAGAGGAACATGATAGGCTCAGTGGCTTCCAAAAAAACCTTTGAAAATTTTTGATGAGGTACAGATATTTTAGAAGATAATTAATTTGTCATAAAGGTAGTGAGCGGTAATTCCATTAGGACAGCCAGTAAGCACCAATTTTACATTTTCCCAGCACCAATTTTACATAATCAAACAATGGAAGAGGAGTTTTGAAGTTGAACTGATATTTTGGGCGATTTTATACATCTCCTCTGACTTTCATTTCATGGGAATTGAAAATCGTGAGTAACCCATATTTATTGAAATGTTATAATTTTAGTTCCCTTCCTTTTCCTTGAATTTTTTATTGTGTGGAATTTTGATTTGAAAATTGCTTTATCTGTCCAAAAATATCAGTGCTGAAAACTGGCGCCATTACATATCCAAAATCGATTACTTGCATTGATTTCACAAAACACGTCCCTAAAAATGTGCTCCTTTGCCATTGAGGGGTTTGTGGAGAGAGGGTGAAGAATGGTGGTGTTGGGGATGAGGAATGGTTTGGAATCTTCAAGATCATAGTTTTGGTGGCAATATGGAAAAGTAGATATTCTTCCTGTTTCAAAATTGTATTACAAAGCTTCTCACTGAGGTGCTGTAAATCGCAGTTGTAAGTTTCACGCTGCAATCACCTAATTTAATAAACCCTTCTTGAAATGTTTGTTTTCTTTACAGACTTCCCCATTTGGTTTTCTACATTGAATAAATGCTCTAGAGATTAGAAGTTTGTGTTTCAACACCTTTTCCATTATTCATGCACTTTTGCAACAATTCCATTGAATTGAAGTATTTTCTGAACAAAGATGACAGAAATGTTGGTGCACATTGTGGGCAAAATTACAGAAAGCATTATTAAACACAAGATGCTTATCTCATCAGGAAGAAAATCTTTCATAGACTGAATGAAGGTGCTTGATTTGGAAGTCTAACTTATCAAGCTTCATTGCTTTGAACTGAATTCTGAGTGTGGGAGAAGTCAACAATCCTGGATGAAAAAATATTTGTAGATTTTTTTTTTAAATCACTATCTTGGGTGCGGTGAGTGGTCCAGGAGCTCAATTCAACAATCCTTGATGAATGCCAATCCTAGGATGGAGGGATGTTACCTTACGAACTGGGATGTGGGATGGTAATATTGCTTTGAAGGTGAACTCCTACTTCATTTGATCCATAAGCAAAAAATAAATTTACATCTTCCGTGGATCAGTCATTGTACCTGTTTAGCTGTCAGTTTTTGAAACAGCAGAGGTACACAGATAAATTGTATGGGCTAACCTTTATTACAATATCTAAGTTTCAATCTGCCTCCTGGGCACTTTGATTACCACACCTCTCCAACACCAAAACAAAGGGATACAAATAGATTAGTTGGGTGGGCAATAAGAAAGTTAGACAAATGAAGCACTATTTCATTGGGAATATCTACCGAATGCTTTGGTATAGAGGACTTGGATATGACTCACAATGAATCTCAAAAGATAGCATGATGTTATAGCAAGTCATTAGTAATACAAATAAAATGTTGTTTTTTATTGTAATTGGACTGAACTAAAGAAGTGCAGGAGATTTATTAGATTTGTACAGAACATAAGTAAGTTAATGTTTGGGGTATTGGGGAGAGTTTTGATCTCCTTATTCTTGCGAAACCAATTTACAACCAACTGCAACTTAAGAACTTATAATGGCTAGCTTCAGTTTTCCATGTATTTAGATGTGTATTTGTGATGCCAAAATCTTGAAGGCTATGGACCAGGTGCACAAAAATAGGATTAGAATTTCTGGATGTTTTACTTTTGTAGGTGAGGTGGGCCAAATGGCCTTTTTCCTTTCATTGTTTACTCTGACTCTAGAATTATATATACATTTCAGCTTTAAGAACATATCAGAGCTGCATGGAACAACTGACCTTCAGACTATGCTAAGACTTCTTACTTTAAATAATGTACAAGTCAGGGGTGTGATTGAATTCTCACCATTTATTTGGATGAATGCATCCCCAATAATACTCAAAGCATGAAACCATCCAGGACAAAGCAGCTGACTTAATTTACATTGCATCCACAAACATTCATTCCCTCCTCCATGAATGGACAAAAACACCAGTATGTACCATCATCATGATGTACTGGAGAAATTCAACAATGCTCATTCGAAAGCAACTTCCAAATCATAACAACTATCATCCAAATGGATAAGGACAGCAGTTGGAAACATAAACATCTGCAAATTTCCCTCCAGGCCACTTAGCATTCAGATTTAAAAATGTATTGTCATTCATTTAGTTGCTGGCTCAAAAACATGGACCACTCTCCGTTACAATGTTGTAGAGGATTTCAGTGCAAAATGAACTATGCTGGGTCAAGAAGGCAGTTGAATAACTCTTTCTTAAGGACAAATCAACATCGGCAATAAATGTTGGCTCTGCCAGTGAAACCTGCATCCAATGAATTAACTTTAAAGAAAAAACTTAAAATCCCATAGATACAAGAGTATCTGCACAGCTGGAGCATGAAGTAAACTGATGCTTTGATATTTCTTGAGCTGGTAGATCATTGAGGTATTTTCATCCTAACAACCTTCTTGATTGTTCATTCGCTTCTCAACCTCTGTGATAGATGAGACTAATATTTATGCATGACATAGTCTGAGTTAATGCTGCCTGACATTGATCTGGATTTTTCTATGCACACAAGTGTGTGATAATTACTGTTCTCCTCAAGAATTAGTGTCCTTACTCACTTATGTCATCAACAAACATTTTACCCTCTAACACTACCACAACCCATCCAGTTTATGTTGCCTCATCTTCCTTTGGCATCACGACACCTATGTATTAAACACCAGCATCAGATCCTCACCAGTTTCCTGGAATTAGAGACATATATAGTGTCACTCATCTCTCATATACTCTCATATCTATGACAACCTCGGCGAGCTTGTATGAAAAGCAATGTATTTCCATGTTTACTCCAAGGGACCATTCAGTCTTGGTAATGCAATTCTGACTGACACGTGGGCCTCCTGGTACAATTGCTTTTGCATCCCACTCCAGACATTTGCATCTGAATGTGTCAAATCAATGAGATTTAAACATTCTCATGATACCCATGATACGGTTGCCATTTATAAACTATCGGGATATGAACTTACTATAATCAATACTAGTCAGCTTGACAGATAAAATTAGTTAATTGAATTGCTTGTGACATTCAATCTAGGTTCAGAAACTATCCTATGGCTGCTGACCTCTTCAGTCAACTTGATTCATGCCTTCTTTCTGGCATGCTCCTCTTATCCATTTTAAATACAGTTCTCTCTTTATTGCATTGCTATCTGAATGAGAACTTCCAGAGTGTTAAAAATAAAGACTGACACTACCTTTTAACTGACTTTAGCCATTTGTGCTTAGTTTCCCTTACTTAGTGTCCCTGCCAATATCACCTTTGTGTGCAAATTACAGGGTAGTTGTGTAGTTCTCTTTAACAAATATCATTTGCCTTTTAACTACCACATCATCCTTCCACCTGCATACATTTCTGATCAGCTTTTGTCATGCCTGCTATGAATTCGCTTCAGAATTCCTGCTGTCATCTGCTTAGTCCGTTGTATTGTTTTATTAAATCATCCCTCCATTGACATACTATTCCCTTTGAAATAAAAGCTAACATTCCTTTGCACTCTGTATTACCCAATAAATTGGATTCTAGCTTTTTGGGATTCATGAACACGGACTCCCAAAAGTCTCTGTTTTGTAGCCTTCTGCAGTCTTTCTTCATTTAAAAATATTCAGTTTCTGAATTCTTCCTGTCAAAGAGCATAACATCATATTTCACCACATTACATTCATCTGCCAATATTTTGCCCACTCACTTACCGTGTCCACATCACTCTTCAGACTGTTGCTCATTTAATTGTTACTCATCACTTGTTTTCCAACCTATTTTTGTGTTATCCACAAACCTGACATCAAATATTCCCTTTCCTCATCAAAGTCATTGATATATTGAAAATGATTGTGACCCTAGCAATAATCCTGCTGGCACACTGAGTTATAATTTTCCATCCTGAAAATGGGGATTTTCCAAACCCTAACCACCCTAAGCCTGGAGGAAGAACGCCTCATCTTCCGCCTTGGGACCCTGCAACCACATGGGATCAATGTGGATTTCACCAGTTTCCTCATTTCCCCTCCCCTCACCTTATCCCAGTCCCAAGCCTTCAACTTGGTACTGCCCTCTTGACCTTACTTCCCACCTATCACCTTTCCTCCCACCTTCATCTACCTTTCACATTCCCAGCCCCACCCACCTCCCATTTATCCCTCAGCCACCCCAGTCCACAACCCTCATTCCTGCTGAAGGGCTTATGCTCAAAACATTAATTCTCCTGCTCCTCGAATGCTGCCTGACATGCTTTGCTTTTCCAACACCGCACTCGACTCTGATCTCCAGCAACTGCAGACCTCACTTTCTCTTAGTCATCCTGAAACTGTCCATTTTTATGAACTTTCTGTTTATAATTAGTTATTAAATCCTCTATCACCAACAAGATGTGATCATATCTTATTCAATAGTCTAATGTGTGATACCTTATAAAAACACCTTGTGGAAGTTCAAATGTACTGCATCCACTGCTTCCCTTTTATGAATCTTTCTTGTTATCTCCTCAAATAATTCTTTAAAATTTGTTAGGAATGATTTCCTCTTCATGAAGTACTCTGCTTAATCATATGATGCATTTCTAAATGCTCTGATATTGTGATTATTGGACTAGATACTTGAGAAATGACTTGAAATTTGGCAATTTGCGATCAGATATTCTTACAGGGACAATCATAGAATCATAGAATTTTGCCAAACGAGGTGCCTAGTTAGTCCCTTTCTTTAGTCCAATATCCGTAGCCCTCTAATTAATGAAGGTTTCCCTCATTGAACTCTTAGCTCCCTTGCTGACAATCTTGAAATTGTGATCCTTTCTTCTTTTAATTGTTTTGGGGATATGGGCATTACTGCCCAGTAATTGTTGTCAATCCCTAATTCCCTGTGAACAAAATATTTTTGCAATGCCAGCTCAGAGGGCAGATGTGAACGATTTTGTCGTGGGATGAGAGTTGCGTGTAGGCCAAAGATGCTAGATTTCCTTCCTAAAATACATTTCCTGAAACAGCTGAATATTTCTGACAATCAGCAATAGTTTAACAGGTGCCATTAAATTTGCTTTAATGCTAGAGTTTTTGAATCAACTTCAGGTATTGCCATCTGCTATGGTGCCTTTTGAACCTATTACCTCAGAACATTAGCCCAAATTCTAAGCTGTATGAAAATAAAAAAAGCATGAGTATGGTTGCTCAATGCATTCATTTCAATTTAGGATCATGTTTCCAGAGTTGGAAAAATATTTGTATTGCATTACATATAAAAGAGAATGACACGGATGTTTCATAGGTCACAAGATTTAGGTAGCACGTGTCTGTTATCCCTCTGTTGTAAGCATTGAAGGCTTTGTTTCATTTTGAAATCTTCCTTTACATTTCACACTTTTACTATCATTTGGAAAAGCATCTGCAAAAACAACAAAACTAATTATACTTTTTTTTCTGTCGGAATGTACTGTTTTGCTTTATTTGTCAGTCTTATGTTGTATTTATTTCAGAGAATGGTTGTTCTTAATTTAATTGGAATTACTGACTTTATCTTCCTAAATTAGTCTGTTTATTTCTAATGTACAGTAACTCTTCGTAAGTGCAGAGATCTGGGTCGAAAGCAATAGTTAAGTTGGGGACTTCAATAAAAGCAAAATATCACAGATAGTGTACCTCTGAAATAAAAGCAGAAATTTCTGAAGAAACTAGGCGGCATCTGTGGAGAAGAAAGAGCTAAGTTTTAAAAGAGCAGTACAACGTTTTATAGAACTTCAGTTGCTCCAACATTCTCTCTGTTTGAAGTTGTCAATACAACTTTTCCCCTCACAATAGGAGAAGAGAGAAAGAGAGAGAGAGAAATTGATAGACAACCAAAAGATAAATAGATCCTATTTTGCAGCACCTGGTCCACAGCACTGCATGACTTCACATCATAAATTCACATCTATAGATTTCTTTTTCTAAAAATGTGAGAAACTTTGCAGTTAAGTGAAACAGCAGCTTGAAGTTCTGGGGAATACAAAATGCTGTAGTTCTGAATATATACTTCTGAAATGAAGTCATTGCTGCTATGGGGATGTATATCTATGAATGTCGCTGCTGAAAATGTGTTGCTGGAAAGGCGCAACAGGTCAGGCAGCATCCAGGGAACAGGAGAATCGACGTTTCGGGCATAAGCCCTTCTTCGATTCTCCTGTTCCCTGTATGCTGCCTGACCTGCTGCGCTATTCCAGCAACACATTTTCAGCTCTGATCTCCAGCATCTGCAGACCTCACTTTCTCCTATCTATGAATGTCCACGACCGTAACAAACAGAGTGATGGCTATTAGTCCTTGTGGACATAAAGACTAGTCTACATATTGAGATTATTCTCCACTATTCCATGTCAATTGGAGTACATTTCAAACAGATCTTACATTTAAAAACTATGAAGCACCATGGAATTGTCTGCTACAGCTTGTAACCCCGTGGCATGGCATGTTTCCATTCTACCAGTGCCAACAAACCAGGCATTAACCTTATTTCAAAGAAGAATGTAGGAGGTTGTTGCAGGGAGTTATATCAAAGAGGAGCCTTAAGTCCTGTGTTCTATAGAACATGTGATTTTTATTCAGAGCTCCATTTCCACATGTATGGGAGATGCCAGGGATGACCCTAAATCCCTGGTCTTGGGGGGAGTGGGGTGGGGGGGGGGGAACAGTGCAGTTGCCTTCATATCACAGCTCAGATCAAAAGATCAATGATGCTCTGAGTTAAACAGCAATTAAAAGCATTTTTATACCTTTTGCCTTACAGTAATTAAATGCAAATTTGATACCTTTGTTAGCCACAATCTAATCTATCCATCAATTTCAGTAAACAAACTATCAATGTTGGACAACTCTATGGCAGCCCTTCATCCTCCTATAATTTGATGATGTCTACCAGATGCCTCCATCATCTTTCTTTGAGATCTTACAATGCTTCTAACAGTTTTATTCCTTCCCAGGCATTTGCCAGCTGAACTACATTACTTACCAGTAACCTAAATAGTTGCTTTTCACCAATAACTCTTCCTAATTCTGAATTAACTTTAGTATGGGAGATTAGGAAGGATATGAATTTTAATTATTGTTTCAATAAACAGAGTTGTTATCTTTGGTTTGTTACTCATGCCACATGCTAGCTAGTGAGAGATAGCAGTTGAACATATGGCTACAGGAGGGAGGGATTCAGATACCTGGATAATTAGGGCTCATTCTGAGGTAGGTAGAATCTCTAAAAACGGGATGATCTACGCCTGGACCAGAGAAGTACAGACCTGGAGGAAAATTAGCTAATGCTCTTCGAGAGGCTTTAAACTAATTCTGCAGGGGAATGGGAACCTAATTTGTAGCTGCAGTGTACAGGAGGTTGAGAGTAGTGAGGTCATAAATAAGGTTTCAAGTTGCAAAAGTGTACTAACAGGCAGGAAGGTGATTTGAAGCGTGTCTACTTCAACACCAGGCGCATTCAGAATAAGTCAACTTGGAGCATGGGTTGGTACCTGAGACTTCGATGTTGTGGCCATTTCGGAGACATAGATAGAGTAGGGACAGGAATGATTGTTGCAGGTTCTGGGGTTTAGATGTTTCAGTAAGATCAGGGAGTGAGATAAAAGAGAAGGAGGTATGGCATTGTTAGTCAAGGACAGTATTACAGTGGCAGAAAGGATGCTTGACAAGTACTCGCCTACTGAGATGGTATGGGCTAATGTTAGAAACAGGAAAGGAGAGATCACCCTGTTGGGAGTTTTCTATAGGCCTCCAAAAAGTTCCAGAGATGTAGAGAAAGGGATTGCAAAGATGATTCTGGATATGAGCAAGAGACACAGGGTAGCTGTTATGGGGTCTTTAACTTTCCAAACATTGACCACAAACACTATAATTTGAGTACTTTAGATGGGTCAGTTTTTGTCCAATGTGTGGAGGTTCCTGACACAGTATGTAGTTAAGCCAACAAGAAGTGAAGCCACATTGGATTTGATATTGGGTAATGATCCAGGCCAGGTGCTAGACTTGGAGATAGGTGAGCACTTTGGTGATAGTGACCACAATTCGACTATATTTGCTGTAATGATGGAAAAGGATAAGTATATACCGCAGGGCAAGAGTTACAGCTGGGGGAAAGGCAATTATGATGTGATTAGGCATGATTTAGGATGCATAGGATGGGGAAGGAAACTGCAGGGGATAGTCACAATTGAAATGTGGAGCTTGTTCCAGAAACAGCTTCTGTGTGTCCTTGATAAGCATGTACTTAGCAGGCAGGGAGGAAATAGATGAGCAAGGGAACTGTGATTTACTAAAAAAGTTAAATCTCTTGTCAAGAGGAAGAAGGAGGCTTACGTTAAAATGAGGTGTGAAGGCTCAGCTGGGGTGCTTGAAAGATACAAGTTAGACAGGAAGGACCTAAAGAGAGAGCTAAGAAGAGCCAGAACGGGACATGAGAAGTCTTTGGCAGAGCCTTTGGCTTTGATCTTTATGTCATCATTGTCTATGGGAATAGTGCCAGAAGACTGGAGGACAGCAAATGTTTTCCCCTTGTTCAAGAAGGGGAGTAGAGATAACCCTAGTTATTATAGACCAGTGAGCCTTACTTTGGTTGTGGGCAAAGTGTTGGAAAGGATTATAATAGATAGGATTCATAGTCGTCCAAAAAGGAATATTTTGTTTAGAGACAGTTAACATGGTTTTGTGACGGCTATGTTGTGCCTCACAAACATTCTTGAGTTTTTTGAGAAGGTAACCAAACAGGTGGATGAGGGTAAAGTGGTTGATGTGGTGTATATGGATTTCAGTAAAGTGTTTGATAAGGTTCCCCACAGTAGGCTATTGCAGAAAATACAGAGGCATGGGATTGAGGTTGATTTAGTGGCTTGGAGCAGAAATTGTTGATGGGAAATGTTCATCTTGGAGTTCAATTACTCGTGTACCACAAGGATTAGGGAGAGAGAGGAGTTGAACATGTGGCTACAGGGATGGTGCAGGAGGCAGGGTTTTGGATTCTTGGATAATTGAGGCTCTTTCAAGGGTAGGTGGGATCTCTGCAAGATGATCAGAGAGTTAGATAGGGTGGACAGTGAGAACCTTTTTCCTCAGATGGTGATGGCGAGCATGAGGGAACATAGCTTTAAATTGAGGGGTGATAGATAGAGGACAGATGTCAGAGGGTAAGTTCTTTACTCAGAGAGTAGTAAGGGTGTGGAATGCCCTGCCTGCCAAAGCAGTAGACTTGCCAACTTTAAGGGCATTTAAATGATCATTGGATAAATATATGGATGATAATGGAATAGTATAGGTTTGATGGGCTTCAGATTGGTTTCACAGGTCGGCACAACATCGAGGACCAAAGGGCATGTACTGCACTGTAATGTTCTGTGTTCTATGTTGTAAAGTCTTTAAAATCAAATTGAATAATAAGGTTACTGTGACACAGTTGACAAATTGAGAACAACCCCCCTCTCACTTCAATCTAAAAGATCAAACAACAGGCCTTCTCATTTGCAACTGCAGTTTACTACCCTTGCTATTTGCATGCCATTAGTGGAATTTAAGCTAAAATTTCATTTTAAAATAAATTTGTACTGATTACACTCTGAGCTCCATTACTAATTATCCTTTTCTTAATTAAAAGCGTCTATTTGAATTCCACTGATGAGGGTGAAATTCAATCTCTTTACAACTTTACCAAGCCATTAAATGAAATTTGCTTAGATTCCACAAACAACTCAGTGATGCAATGATATACATTTTAATCTGTCTTTAATACACTTTTGTTTAAACTTAAGATGTAAGAATTTGTTCGAATTATCGACATCTGCACTTAAGTTTTAATTGTTTAACTTTCCCAGTCGTGACCTCTCTTTTTACAACTTTTCTCCTCTGCCAATGGTTTTTTGGAGGTTGAGTTTAAACCATTTAATATTTCATCTTCCCTAATAATGCATTGGGCCTCTTTATTGCCTTTAAAAATTTTGATGCAACTAACCTTTTCACAATAATTTGTCATTGGCCTTTCTATTTTTACAGTTACCTGAACAGTTCAGAATATTTAGACCATAGAGTTATAGAGATGTACAGCACGGAAACAGACCCTTCGGTCCAACCCATCCATGCTGACCAGATATCCCAACCCAATCTAGTCCCACCTGCCAGCATCCGGACCATATCCCTCCAAACCCTTCCTATTCGTATACGCATCCAGATGCCTCTTAAGTGTTGCAATTGTACTAGCCTCCACCATTTCCTCTGGCAGCTCATTCTATACACGTACCACCCTCTGCGTGAAAAAGTTGCCCCTTAGGTCTCTTTTAGATCTTTACCCTCTCACCCAAAATCTATGCCTTCTAGCTCTGGACTCCCCTACCCCAGGGAAAAGACTTTGTCTATTTATCCTATCCATGCCCCTCATGATTTTATAAACCCATATAGAGGAGAGAAGGAATGGTGAAGCAAGGGCTACAGGGAAGGGTGAGTTTTCCTGCATTAAAAATAACTTACCGCGTGAGTCGGGCCTCCATTTTGCCAGAGCTGCAAGGAGAGGAGTGGTGAAGCAAGGGTTGCCGGGAAGGGTGATTTTCCCACATTAAAAGGAACTTACCTCAGGAGTCGGGCCTCCATTTGCTGAGAGGTGTGAGGGAGGAGTGAAGGACTTCTGGGAAGTCATATATTTGCGTGGTTGCATTTCCCAAAACACCCATCCTCCTCCTCTAACCAAAAAAAAAGATCTGTATGCCAGCTTGGTAAGGTAGTGATTTTTTTTTATTCCTTATTTATTCATCAGTCTCTTTGGGAATTTAGAATAGTGGGATTGGAGGATAGGGCAGTTGAATGTTCCTCCTGCAGAGTGTGGGAGGTAAGGGTCACCACTAGTGTCCCTGCTGACTACATCTGCAGGAAGTGCACCCAACTCCAGCTCTTCGAAAACAGCATTAGGGAACTGGAGCTGGAGCTGGATGAACTTCGTATCATTGGGGAGGCAGAGGGGGTTATTGAGAGGAGTTACAGGGAGGTAGTCACTCCCAAGGTACAAGAAAAAGGCAGATGGGATGGAAAGGGAACCGGCAGGAATGCAGGGATCCCCTGTGGCCATTCCCTTCAACAATAAGTATATCATTTTGGATACTGTTGGGGGTGATGACTTACCAGAGAAAAGCAGTAGGGTACAGGGCTCTGGCACAGAGTCTGTCCCTGCTGCTCAGAAGGGAAAGGGGAAGAGGAGCAGAGCAGTAGTCATTGGGGACTCTTTAGTTAGGGGGACAAATAGGGGGTTTTGTGGGGATGCGAGAGACTCACGGTTGGTGTGTTGCCTCTCAGGTGCCAGGGTTCGTGATGTCTCTGATCATGTTTTTGGGATCCTTAAGGGGGAGGGGGTGCAGCCCCAAGTCGTGGTCCACATAGGCACCAGCGACATAAATAGGAAGAGAAATGGAGATTTAATGCAGAAATTCTGGGAGCTAGGATGGAAGCTTAGAACTAGGACGAACAGAGTTGTGTCTCTCGTTTGTTGCCCGTGCCACATGCGAGTGAGGCAAGGAATAGGGAGAGAGAGGAGTTGAACATGTGGCTACAGGGATGGTGCAGGAGGCAGGGTTTTGGATTCTTGGATAATTGAGGCTCTTTCTAGGGTAGGTGGGACCTCTGCAAGCAGGATGGTCTTCATCTGAACCAGAGGGGTACCACTTTCCTGGGGGGAAAATTCGCTAAGGCTATTGAGGTGGGTTTAAACTAATCCAGCAGGGGGATGGGAACCAAAATTGTAGTTCGAGTATAGAATAGGTTGAGAGTAGGGAGGTCCAAAATCAAGTTTTAGGGACGCAAGATGGCACCGGCAAGCAAGAAGTTAGTTTGAAGTGTGTCTACTTCAATGCCAGGAGCATCTGGAATAAGGTGGGTGAACTAGCAGCATGGGTTGGTACCTGGGACTTCGATGTTGTAGCCATTTCGGAGACATGGTTAAAGCAGGGACAGGAATGGTTGTTGGAGGTTCCAGGATTTAGATGTTTCAGGAAGAACAGAGAAGATGGTAAAAGAGGGGGAGGTGTGGCATTGTTGGTCAAGGACAGTATTGCAGTTGCAGAAAGAGTGTTTGGGGACTTGTCAACTGAGGTAGTATGAGCTGAAGTTAGAAACGGGAAGGGAGAAGTCACCCTGTTGGGAGTTTTCTATAGGCCTCCAAATAGTTCCAGAGATGTAGAGGAAAGGATAGAAAAGATGATTCTCGATAAGAGTGAGAGAGACAGGGTCATTATCATGGGGGACTTTAACTTTCCAAATATTGACTGGGAACACTATAGTATGAGTACTCTTGATGGGTCAGTTTTTGTCTAGTGTGTGTGGGGGGGCTTCCTGACACAGTATGTAGACAGGCCAACAAGGGGTGAAGCCACATCAGATTTGGTACTGGGTAATGAGCCCGGCCAGGTGTTAGACTTGGAAGTAGGTGAGCACTTTGGTGATAGCAATCACAATTCTGTTATGTTTACTTTAGTGATAGAAAGGGATAGGTGTATACCACTGGGCAAGAGTTA
>NC_057722.1:65480389-65481968 GCF_004010195.1 Chiloscyllium plagiosum | reverse complement strand
AATAAAAGAATGACAAGAGTAAGATTAGGGCCAATCAAGGATAGTAGTGGGAAGTTGTGTGTGGCATCAGAGGAGACAGGGGAAGCACTAAATGGATATTTTTCGACAATATTCACTCTAGAAAACGACAATGTTGTCAAGGAGGATACTGAGATACAGGCTACTAGACTAGATGGGATTGAGATTCACAAGGAAGAGGTATTAGAAATCCTGCAGAGTGTGAAAATAGATAAGTCCCCTGGGCCGGATGGGATTTATCCTAGGATCCTCTGGGAAGCCAGGGAGGAGATTGCTGAGCCTTTGGCATTGATCTTTAAATCGTCATTGTCTGCAGGAATAGTGCCAGAAGACTGGAGGATAGCAAAAGTGTTTCCCCTGTTTAAGAAGGGGAGTAGAGACAATCCTGGTAATTGTAGACCAGTGAGCCTTAACTTCAGTTGTTGGTAAAGTGTTGGAAAAGATTATAAGAGATAGGATGTATAATCATCTCGAAAAGAATAATTTGATTAAGGATAGTCAGCACGGTTTTGTGAAGGGTAGGTCGTGCCTCACAAACCTTATTGAGTTCTTTGAGAAGGTGACCAAACAGGTAGATGAGAGTAAGCCAGTTGATGTGGTGTATATGGATTTCAGCAAGGCGTTCGATAAGGCTCCCCACTGTAGGCTATTGTACAAAATGCGCAAGAATGGGATTGTGGGAGATATAGCAGTTTGGATCAGTAATTGGCTTGTTGAAAGAAGTCAGAGGGTGGTAGTTGATGAGAAATGCTCATTCTGGAGTCCAGTTACCAGTGGTGTACCGCAAGGGTCGGTGTTGGGTCCACTGCTGTTTGTCATTTTTATAAACGACCTGGATGAGGGTGTAGAAGGGTGGGTTAGTAAATTTGCAGACGACACTAAGGTCGGTGAAGTTGTGGATAGTAATGAAGGATGTTGTAGGTTACAGAGAGACAGAGATAAGCTGCAGAGCTGGGCTGAGAGGTGGCAAATGGAGTTTAATGCGGACAAGTGTGAGGTGATTCACTTTGGTTGGAGTAACCGGAATGCGAAGAACTGGGTTAATGATAAAATTCTTGGTAGTGTAGACGAGCAGAAAGATCTTATTGTCCAGGTACACAGATCCTTGAAAGTTGCCACCCAAGTTGACAGGGATGTTAAGAAGGCATACAGTGTTTTAGCTTTTATTAATTGAGGGATCGAGTTCCAAAACTATGAGGTTTTGCTACAGCTGTACAGAACTCTGGTGCGGCTGCACTTGGAGTATTGCGTACAGTTCTGGTTGCTGCATTATAAGAAGGATGTGGAAGCTTTGCAAAGGGTGCAGAGGAGGTTAACTAGGATGTTGCCTGGTATGGAGGGAAGGTCTTATGAGGAAAGGCTGAGGGACTTGAGGCTGAGAAGAAGGTTTAGAGGTGACTTAATAGAGACATATAAGATAATCAGAGGATTAGATAGGGTAGACAGGGAGAGTCTTTTTCCAAAAATGGTGACGGTGAGCACGAGGGGGCATAGCTTTAAATTGAGGAGTGATAGATAGAGGACAGATGTCAGAGGTAATTTCTTTACTCAGAGAGTAGTA
>NC_057722.1:65472771-65479551 GCF_004010195.1 Chiloscyllium plagiosum | reverse complement strand
CCTGTACTCAATACTCTGACCAATAAAGGAAAACATACTAAACGCCTTCTTCGCTATCCTATCTACCTGCAACTCCAATTTCAAGGAGTTATGAACTTGCATTCCAAGGTCTCTTTGTTCAGAAACACTCCTGAGGACCTTACCATTAAGTGTATAAGTCCTGCTAAGATTTGTTTTCCCAAAATGCAGCACCTCGCATTTATCTAACTTAAGCTCCATCTGCCACTTCTCAGCCCATTGGCCCATCTGATCAAGATCCCGTTGTAACCTGAGGTAACTATCTTCGCTGTCAACAACACCTCCAATTTTGGTGTCATCTGCAAAGTTACTAACTATCCCTCTTAAGCTCACATCCAAATCATTTATATAAATGATGGAAAATAATGGACCCGGCACCAATCCTTTTGGCACTGCACTGGTCATAGGCCTCCAGTCTGAAAAACAAACCTCCACCACCACCCTCTGTCTTCTACGTTTGAGCCAGTTCTGCATCCAAATGGCTAGTTCTCCCTGTATTTCACGAAATCTAACTTTGTTAACCAGTTTCCCAAGAGGAACCTTGTCAAATGCCTTATTGAAGTCCATATAAATCACACCTACTGCTCTGCCCTCATCAACCCTCTTTCTTACCTCTTCAAAAAACTCAATCAAGTTTGTGAGATATGATTCCCCACACAAAAAGCCATGTTGACTATCCCTAATCAGTTCTTGCCTTTCCAAATACATGTACATCCTGTTCCTCAGGATTCCGTCCAACAACCTGCCCACCACTGATGTCAGGCTCACTGATCTATAATTCCCTGGCATGTCCTTACCACCCTTCCACGTTAACCAACCTCCAGTCTTTTGGCACCTCACTTATGACTATCGATGATACAAATATCTCAGTAAGAGTCCCTGCAATCACTTCCCGAGCTTCCCACAGAGTTCTAGGGCACACATGATCAAGTCCTGGGAATTTATCCACTTTTATATGTTTCAAGACATCCAGCACTTCCTCATCTGTAATATGGACATTTTGCAACATGTCACCATCTATTTCCCTACATTCTATATCTTCCATGTCCTCTTCCACAGTTAACACTGATGCAAAGTACTTGTTTAGTATCTCCCCATCTCCAGCAGTTTCAAACATAGGCTGTCTTGTTGATCTCTGAGGGGCCCTACTCTCTCCCTCGTTACCCTTTTGTCCTTAATGTATTTGTAAAACACTTTGGATTCTCCTTAATTCTACTTGCCAAAGCTATCTCATGTTTCCTTTTTGCCCTCCTGATTTCCCTCTTAAGTATACTCCGACTGCCTTTATATTCTTCTAAGGATTCACTCGATCTATCCTGCCTATACCTGACATATGCTTCCTTCTTTTTCTTAACCAAACCCTCAATTTCTTTAGTCATCCAGCATTCCCTATACCTACCAGACTTCCCTTTCACCCTGACAGGAATATACTTTCTCTGGACTCTTGTTATCTCATTTCTGAAGGCTTCACATTGTGCTCCCCCACTGACACCTCAGTCACCTGACTTGCCTTATTTCCCAAGAGTAGGTCAAGTTTGCACCTTCTCTAGTAGGTACATTCACGTACTAAATCAGAAAATTTTCTTGTACACACTTAACAAATTCCTCTCCATCTAAACCCTTAACATTATGGCAGTCCCAGTCTATGTTTGGAAAGTTAAAAACCCCTACCATAACCACCCCATTATTCTTACAGATAATTGTGATCTCCTCACAAATTTGTTTCTCAATTTCCCTCTGACTATTAGAGGGTCTGTAATACAATCCCAATAAGGTGATCATCACTTTCTTATTTCTCAGTTCCACCTAAATAACTTCCGTGGATGTATTTCCGGGAATATCCTCCCTCAGTACAGTTGTAATGCTATCCCTTTTCAAAAATGACACTCCCCCTCCTCTCTTGCCTCCCTTTCTGTCCTTCCTGTAGCATTTGTATCCTGGAATATTAAGCTGTCAGTCCTGTCCATTCCTGAGCCATGTTTCTCTGATTGCTATGATATCCCAGTCCCATATTCCTAACCATGCCCTGAGTTCATCTGCCTTCCCTGTTAGGCCCCTTGCATTGAAATAAATGCAGTTTAATTTATCAGTTACACCTTGCCCCTGCCTGCTAGTTTAAATCCTCCCAAGCAGCTCAAGCAAATCTCCCTTCCAATTTAGGTGCAATCTGTCCTCCTTGTACAGGTCACTTCTACCCAAAAACAGCTTCAGACCTTTCCTTTTATTTTTTACTCAATGACAAACTTGGGACTGAGGCTAAACTAGACTGACACATGCACCAAATGTTTCAGAGAACATCTCTGGGACACACACACCCAAAGACCCCACCATCCAGTTGCCAACCATTTCAATTCCCACTCCCACTCTGCCAAGACATGCAAGTCCTGTGCCTCCTCCACCAGCAAATCCTAACCACCTGGTTCCTGGAGAAAAACACCTCATCTTCCACCTAGGGACCCTCCAACCACACAGCATCAACATCGATTTCACCAGTTACCTATTGCCTTCCTAGCTACCTTCTCCCAGTCCCACCCCTTCTCCAAATTATCTCTCAGCCGCCTTCCACTCCCCCTCTTATTTCTGATGAAGGGTTTATGCCTGAAGCATCGATTCTCCTGCTCCTTAGATGCTGGCTGACCTGCTGTGCTTTTCCAGCACCACACTTTTCAACAATGATCCCCAGCATCTGCAGTCCTCACTTTCTCATACTCACAAAAATGTCCCTTAATACAACGCTTCTTTATTTTGAACGGCCTGTTTTCAGACACTTGATTAACTTTGCTGATGTTTCTTCCCACAGAGAATCACACCTTATCCGTTATATCTGTATAAGTCTAACTGTGAACATCTGTTGTACGTAACTATTACCCCTTTCAGCCATTTTGTGTTAAGTAGGAAAACTGCAAGCGGCCAGCAATGTCAACTTAGCAATGGACCCACAATAACACAGGACATGATAGAAACAGTAATCTAGTATATCTAAAAATGAAATGTCAACCAGCAAGCTATGACTTGCAAGCCAAAAGGTAGCAGTAACATGGATCAAAAGAACTAAATAAGCCATGACCAATGGATTAATTGCAAGGTTTTTAGTGCTGTCACATAATGAATAGAAAATTGAACAAGTAAGGGAAAGGGAAAACTCACACAAGATTCCCATTCACAATAAGGAAGTACATCAATGCAATGGAAAGTAAGTTGTAACTTTCCTCAAACTTTTTAGTTGTCACTCCAGTATAATCTATATCATCAGTGTGCTGGAAAAGCACAGCAGTTCATGCAGCATCCGATGAGGAGGAGAATCAACGTTTCAGACATAAGACCTTCATCAGGAACTAGGCTGGAATGGGGCCTCATTCCTGATAAAGGGCTTATGCCCGAAACATCGAATCACACTCTCCACTCTGATCTCCAGAATCTGCACTCCTCACGTTCTCCTCATCCATATCATCAGTAAAGGGATGAAAATTGTTATTGATAGTGTTAACAACTGCAAATTATTCAGTAATAATCTCCCCAGGAATGCACCATTTGGATTTCACCACAGCCACTCAGCTCCTAACTTCATTAAAACCTGGGTTTAGGATCAGAGTGGTGCTGGAAAAGCACAGCAGGTCAGGCAGCATCCGAGGGGCAGCAAAATCGATTTTTCGGGCAAAAGCCTTTCATCAGGAATAGAGGCAGGGAGCCTCCAGAGTGGAGAGATAAATTCGGTGGGGGCGCTGAGGGCTGTCATTGGGACAGTGCTGAGCTTCCAGGTATTTAAATGCTAAAAGCTGCATCCCTTCAGTGAAACATGTCACTCACAAGTCCATTGCATTGTCACAGCATTAAACAGGTTATTTGTCACGCATAGGTTTGAGATATTTCATAGTTTCAAATAATTCAAAGTCGTGCAGGCAGTTTGCAAATCCAGAATTGATGGCTTTTAGCACACGTGTGCATTTGTGTAATGCACCGCGAACACTGATCTGACCAGAATTAGCATGGTCCTGTCCAATATGAGAACATCAAAATTTGAATCACGATACTAATATCTTTATAAGAAATGTAAGTGCAGGACATTTAGTTGCTCCAGATATTATGGTCCCGAATCTCCACTTCAAGTTTTCTCCTGGAACTTCACTTCAGAGGTTGTGATATTGCGTTAACTTCAACAATGTTCCTCTGTACACTGTTGTTGCCGAGTCTTCCACATATTTCCAATGCTTTCTCACTGTAATTGGATTGAAGGTACACAGGTGACTACAATTTCAATTATTTAATTTGTGAGTCTCATGTTGACTAAAGTGGTGATGTGTTTTCTTAAGGGACTAGCTAAAATAAATGATGTTTAGCAGACATTGAAATCGATTGGGCACACATGAACTTAATATTCATGAAAATAGCAAGCGCTTATAAAAATCACACCCTACTATCAGGCAAGACCAGTTACTTGCCCTGTAAAATATGCCTTATTGGTTTCTTTTAATGGTTAATTCTGCTATTGCCCTGGCCTGGTCCAGTAATGAGCGGGCTTGCAAAAGTTGGGGTAGGGTTGATTTATTGGGTTTGTCGAAGGATGGAGATATCACATTGGGTGGCATCTTTCCAATGCACTCTTACCACGTTGAGCATCGAGACCTCTCATTCAGCAGTCACTTGGAGCCGGCAAAATGCCTCAGGTTAGTGTGTGAAATTAGTGGCTCCACTCTGTTCAGTAAATTGGAAATCATCTGCCCTCGTCCTGCTTCACATTTATATATGATTACATTGTGCGTTAATGTGCGAAGCTAATTAGAAACGTTGTTAACTTTATTTTTGCAATCTCGTGCCAAAGAGCTTAATAACAAATCAGGTACTTTTGAAATGTAGTCAATGCTGTAATATCGGTTAAATAGCAATCAATGTAGTCACCACATGCTCCCACAATTAGTCCTGTGGTCAAAACTCTGAAACCTGCGTTATCATTTTGGAATGAGGAATAATTATTGGTTAAGACATTGTGAAAGCTCTCCTGTTCTTCTTTGAAATAAGAAGATTTAAGAAGGGAATCTGGGATCCCCTTAACGTCTTAGTTGAAATTGGGCACATTGTTTAACGTCAATGAAGATTTTGCGTTCAAGCATAGATATACTAAATTCTATATTAAAGACAGTATCGCTGACACTTCGGGTTCCCCCGATCGAATTTTTTCTCGTTGTTTGCTATGCCTTTTTAAACATCTTTTTTTACACCTTCTTTGCAGCTTTCAGTTCAGACACTTCCGTTTCGCGCTGGCGATGATTTTTGCCATAGAGGAAATAAATAACGACACAGCTCTGCTTCCTGAGGTCACTCTGGGATACCGCATATATGATTCTTGTAATTTGCCCCAGTTATCGTTAAAAGCAGCCTTGGCGTTTCTAAACAAACCTGAGGCAAATGCACATTCTGCCAACTGTAAAAGCTCCTCCATTGTTTCTGCGATTGTCGCTGATTCTGGATCTACGCAGACTTTAGCAATAGCACCTTCCATCGGTACCTTCAGAATCCCTATGGTAAGATATGGCGTTTTGTAATTTGGGTCAGCAGTATATGATGTGATGTTAAATGTGTCTTTTAATTCATTGTCAATGCAAAATTTGGAAAGATTGTTGGTGATCTAAAACAGACTAAATTCGTTAGTGACATTCCCATTCATGTATTAATTCAGGATGGTGTGCCCGCCCAGAAATTTGCTGTTGATTTCTCTTTGACTTGAATAGCTACAGCTTTATAATGATGCTACTACTCCTCCTCTTTGAAGATACTGCTACGAAAGTCTCATTTCAGAAACGTGAAAATAAGTAAAAATGAGGAAGAAAACTTTGAACAATCCAGACAAAATTTTGCAGTTTTAATTTATTTTCATTCTTTCTGGAGATGTAGTCTGTGCTGTCAAAATCAATACTTGTTTCCAGTCCCCAGTTACCCTTGAACTGAGTGGCTTCCAGATCATCTGTGAGCAAGGTTAAGAGTGAATGGCTGTACATGGAGTCACATGGAAGGTGGACATTAGTGAACCAAATGGGAACATTTGTTTTCATGCCAATAATTGCTTCATGGACACTGTTACTGGGACAAGCTTCCTATTGTAGATTTAATCCTTGAATTTAATGTCCACTGGTTGTTATGGTGAGATGCCAATAACATCAGCATGACCACCTTCAGCCTTTCCTCGTATTAAGAGATCCCACATGTACAGAATGAACCACATCTGAAAAGAATCAAACTGACTACTTTGTCAGAACTTTCATTGATTTTTAATCCAGCCTATCTAGTGATAAATCACACAATACCAGATTATAGTCCAACAGGTTTAATTGGAAGCATTAGCTTTTGGAATGCTGCTCCTTCATCAGGTGTTTATGGAGTACACAATTGTAAGACACAGAATTTATAGCAAAAGTTTACAGTGTGATATAACTGAAATTATATATTGAAAAATACCTTGATTGTTTGTTTGTTTGTTAAGTCTCTCATCTGCTAGAATGACCATGATAGTTTCACTTCTTTCATATGTAAATCACAAAGCGTTTTTTAAAAGTTACATTCTCAGGTTAACTGTAACAATTGGTGTCAGCCCAGTTAAGATGATGAAGGCGTTAGCCCACTGTAAAAAGGTAAAAACAATGACTGCAGATGCTGGAAACCAGATTCTGGATCAGTGGTGCTGGAAGAGCACAGCAATTCAGGCAGCATCCGAAAAGCTTCGAAATCGACGTTTCAGGCAAAAGCCCTTCATCAGGAATAAAGGCAGAG
>NC_057722.1:65443389-65470606 GCF_004010195.1 Chiloscyllium plagiosum | reverse complement strand
GCCATGGTGGTCAGGCTTGTGGATCTTGGGAAGGAGGTAGAACCGGGCAGTGTGGGTTTCCCGGACTATGAGGTTGGAAGCTGTGGGTGGGAGATCTCCTGAGGTGATGAGGTTCTGAATGGTCTGGGAGATGATGGTTTGGTGATGGGGGGTGGGGTCATGGTCAAGGGGGCGGTAGGAAGAGGGGTCCTCGAGTTGGCGTTTGGCTTCAGCGATGTAGAGGTCAGTGCGCCAGACTACCACTGCGCCCCCTTTGTCCGCTGGCTTGATGGTGAGGTCAGGATTGGAGCAGAGGGATTGGAGGGCTGCGCGTTGGTCAGGATTGGAGCAGAGGGCTCAATATTTAGACTGATTCTAATCTAAAAAATGAATTAACAGAGTCACATTGTACTTTGCTCAAAAACTGCATGAATCCATGTAATACTCTGTTAACTTTTTTTTAGATTAGAATCAGTCTAAACATTATGGCACAGACAACAGAACACAGGGGGCTGATACCTTCAACATCTTCTGACACCAGTTGTTACAGTTAACCTGAGAATGTAACTTTTAAGAAAGGTTTTATGGATTACATATGAAAGCAGTGAAACTATCATGGTCATTCTAACAGATGAGAGACTTAACAAACAATCAAGGTATTTTTCAATGTATAATTTCAGTTACATCACACTGTAAACTTCTGCTATAAATTCTGTGTCTTACAATTGTGTACTCCACAACCACCTGATGAAGGAGCAGTGCTCCAAACGTTAGCGCTTCCAATTAAACCTGTTGGACTATAACCTGGTGTTGTGTGATTTTTAACTTTGTACACCCCAGTCCAACACTGGCATCTCCAAATCATGATATCTAGTGATGCTATCGCAACCTCTGAGAAAGGCAAGATGGCTTTTCATCTGCTGTTGGATTCCCTAGCACTACGCCACAAGAGGCCGACAGCATTTTGCTTTCATGCATATGTTTGTCAATGCTGTGAATTACTATCATGAGTCATGTTAACTTAATTTGTGAGTTAGCACTCCAACCCTTACGAAACATTGTTAAGTGTAAAATCGCTCACTTTTCAAAACCTTTGTGAGTTGTCATATTTGTCCACCACATATTTTAACTCTGACATTAACACACTTCTTGGAAACAGCTCATTGAATAAATGAACCCTGTGATCAAGCTTTCTATTTAAAAGCATGGGCTCAACAAGATCAGCAAGGCAGCCTTTGTGTGGAGCCACAGGAGGTGGGTGAGATACTAAATGAGTATTTTGCACCAGTATTTACTGTGGAAAAGGACATGGAAGATATAGAATGTAGGGAAATAGATGGCGACACTTTCATAGGGTCATAGAGATGTACAGCATGGACACAGACCCTTCGGTCCAACCTGTCCATGCCGACCAGATATCCCAGCCCAATCTAGTCCGACCTGCCAGCACCCGGCCCATATCCAAGTGCCAGATGCCTGGAAATGCTTAAAAGTGGAGATATCCCCAGGACCTGATCAGGTGTACCCTAGAATTCTGTGGTAAGCTAGGGAAGTGATTGCTGGGCTGAGATATTTGTATCATCGATAGTCACATGCGAGATGCCGGAAGATTGGAGGTTGGCTAAAGTGGTGCCATTGTTTAAGAAAGGTGGTAAGGACAAGTCAGGGAACTATAGACCAGTGAGCCTGATGTCGGTGGTGGGCAGGTTGTTGGAGGAAATCCTGACAGACAGGATTTACATGTATTTGGAAAGGTAAGGACTGATTAGGGATAGTCAACATGGATTTGTGCATGGGAAACCATGTCTCTCAAACTTGATTGAGTTTTTTGAAGAAGTAACAGAGAGGATTTATGAGGGCAGAGTGGTGGACATGATCTATATGGACTGCAGTAAGGTGTTTCTTCTAGGAGAAAGTGAGGACTGCAGATGCTGGAGATCAGAGCTGAAAATGTGTTGCTGGAAAAGTGCAGCAGGTCAGGCAGCATCCAAGGAGCAGGAGAATTGATGTTTCAGGCATGAGCCCTTCTTCAGGAGCCTGAAGAACGGCTCATGCCCGAAACATCGATTCTCCTGCTCCTTGGATGCTGCCTGACCTGCTGCGCTTTTCCAGCAACACATTTTCAGCTCTGCAGTAAAATGTTTGACAAGGTTCCCCATAGGAGACTGGTTAGCAAGGTTAGATCTCATGGAATACAGGGAGAACTATCCATTTGAATACACAGCTGGCTCAAAGATAGAAGACAGAGGGTGGTGGTGGAGGTTTGCTTTTCAGACTGGAGGCCCATGACCAGTGGAGTGCCACAAGGATCGGTGTTGGGTCCACTACTTTTCGTCATCTACTTTTCGTTTGGATGCGAGTATAAGAAGTATTGTTAGTAAATTTGCAGATGACACCTAACTTGGAGGTGTAGTGGACAGTGAAGAAGGTTACCTCAGATTACAACGGGGTCTTGATCAGATGGGCCAATGGGATGAGAAACGGCAGATGGAGTTTAATTTATGTAAATGTGAGGAGCTGCATTTGGAAAAGCAAATATTAGTAGAACTTATACACTTAATGGTAAGGTTCTGGGGAGTGTTGTTGAACAGAGAGACCTTGGTGTGCAGATTCATAGCTCCTTGAAAGTGGAGTCACAGATAGATAGGATAGTGAAGAAGGTGTTTGATATGCTTTCCCTTATTGGTCAGAGTATTGAGTACAGGAGTTGGGAGGTCATATTGCAGCTATACAGGCCATTTTTGCAATATTGCATGAAATTCTGGTCTCCTTCCTATCGGAAAGATGTTGTGAAACTTGAAATGGTTCAGAAAAGATTTACAAAGATGTTGCCAAGTCTGGAGGATTTGAGCTGTAGGGAGAGGCTGAATAGACTGGGGCTGTTTTCCATGGAGCATCGGAGGCTGAGGGGTGACCTTAGAGTGGTTTATAAAATCATGGGGGAAGCATGGATAGGATAAAAAGACAAGGTCTTTTCCCTGTATTGGGGAAGTCCAGAACTAGCGGGCATAGGTTTAAAGTGAGAGGGGAAAGAAAAAGTGACCTAAGGGGCAATTTTTTTCACGCAGTGGGTGGTACTTGTATAGAATGAGCTGCCAGAGGAAGTGGTGGAGTTTGGTACAATTGCAACATTTAAAAGGCATCTGGATGGGCATATGAATAAGAAGGGTTTGGTGGGATATGGGCCGGGTGCTGGCAGGTGGGACTAGATTCGGCATGGACGAGTTGGACTGAAGGGTCTGTTTCCATGCTGTACATCTCTATGACTCTGACATTGATCCAGGATTTAAATTAGAAACATATGACATTGGGAATATTGCAAAAAGTATGAGTGGTTGGATGAAGAGTAATTTTAAGTTGGGACATTGGTATAAAATCAGGTCAAGCAGAATCAGCCATATAAACTACACTTTGTTTTTCTTTTCCCTCCAAAGCCTTCAATGGGAAGGATCATATGGCTGCATTGACAGTGGACCATCAATACAACATTTCACAAAGTTTGAATTATCTCCAATTAACCGGTAACGAGAGAGTGAAAGAATGTTCAAGAGCATTCTTCACGTTAAATTGCGAGAATTGAACATTGTGTGTTTGCAGTTAGGACAAGGTGAATCAATAAAGAGCAATGCTTGGAATGATCATTTATAAATTTGCAACATTTTGAAATTATTACATATGTAATTCATTTTGCCTTTTATACAGGCTGCTCCTGTCAGCAAGATGCAAGGTGAAATATTTGTTTTTCTCAACCCATATCTATGCCTTGATAACATGAACAACTGCACATTATAATTGTAGCACAAATGTTATGCTTTATTTTTGACAGGTAAGCTACTTTTCTACTTGTGCGTGCCTAAGCAATAGAAAGGAATATCCGTCATTTTTTCGAACAATACCGAGTGATTACTATCAGGTTCGAGCATTAGCCCAGCTGGTGAAGCATTTCGGATGGACCTGGATTGGGACAGTTAAGAGCGACGATGACTATGGAAACTTTGGAATGCAAGCATTTGAAGAAGCAGTCCAACAATTTGGTATTTGTATAGCCTTTTCTGAGTCATTTCACAAATCATACACTCGAGATAAGTTACTGAAAACAATTGACACCATAAAAACATCTTCTGCAAATGTTGTTGTTGCCTTTGTGGAAGAATCAAACATGCATATTCTGCTAAAAGAAATGATTAGACAAAATGTCAGCGGCATACAATGGATTGGAAGCGAATCATGGGTTTCCACATTTCTTCTTACTCCGGAGGAAAGTAAAAAGATTGCTTCTGGTGCAATTGGAATTGCAATTCACAAAGTCAGTATACCAGGATTGAGGGAGTTCCTCATGAAAATTCATCCATCCTTATATCCAGGGAACCTCTTGGTAAAAACGTTTTGGGAAAGTTGTTTCAGCTGCAGTGTAAGTGGTGGAAACAAAACTAATTCTCAAAAAACTGACGCAGAGCTAAAGGAATGCACAGGGAGAGAAAATCTACAGAATGTCCAAAATGAATTTACTGATGTGTGGCAGTACAGAGTCACTTACAACGTGTATAAAGCAACTTATGCGATAGCTCATGCACTTCACAATATGGCATCGTGTAAAACAGGGAAAGGACCTTTTTTCAATGGAAGTTGTGCAAATCTTTCAAATTTTCAACCATGGCAGGTGAGCAACATTTAACGTAATTTCGTGACTACATTTATAAGGAAATCCAATATGGTACAATTCACTGTTGAATATTTCCAATTAATGTTCCAATTTTTTTTAAGTTGCTATATTACATGAGAACAGTGAGTTTCATAACCAAGATCGGGGAAAAGGTTTATTTCGGTGAAAATGGAGACCCTGTCGCAACATATGACATTGTAAACTGGCAACCAAATGCCCTCGGTAATGTTGACATTGTAAGCGTTGGGCACTATGATGGGTCGGCTCGTTCTGGAGAAGAGTTTTCGATAACAGAAGAGGCAATCGTTTGGAGTGGTGGTCAGAAGTTGGTAAGAGTGTTGCAAAATAATCCCTTTTTAAGCAATATGTGATTTTTTTCAATTACTGAACTCTAAAGTGAAAAAACAAGCTGCTGGTTGTATGAAGTAGGCATTTCACCCACTACTGCCCATTTCTTGATGATAGGTTATTATTAAATTGAAAAGGTTTTGCCTAATAATTCGAAGATCACTTAGGTTGATCATCCCAGAATGTCAGAGCTGGAAAATGTTACGTTTGCACCGACTTCATATGATTTTACGCATGTGATGTATTTAAATCTAGAAAAAAAAAGCAGTGCAGTTTAAGAACAAGAGTTATAGATGTAGCTACATCTTTAGTGACACTAAATGAACAAATGAATATATGAACAAAGATGTTGAAATCTAAACATACTGAAAAGTAGTTGAGTAGGTTTGAAAAAGAAGCTCGGAGAGCAATTTACTTTCATGGCAGAGGACATTATGGTTCACATTCATCTCGGTCACAAACACATTTATTCAATGCAAGTGGCAAACAATGACTGTCTTCAACAAGAGAGAATATCATCATCTCCCATTGATATTAAATGACATCTGCATCACTGAATTCCCCACTATGAACATTTGAGGGGTTACCATTGTCCAGAAACTGAACTGGAACACTCCTGTAAGTTCTGTGCCTAGAAGAATGGTCAGAGGCAAGGAAGCCTGCAAGAGGTATTTCACCTCTACGCTTTCGAAATACGAATCACCACCGGTTACCGTTCTGGACCGTGATGAATACTCATACTTTCCTGGATGGGTGCACCTCCAACAATTCAAGAAGCTTGAGACGATCCAGGAAATAAGCAGTCCACTTGATTGGTACCACATCCACAAACATTCACCACCAATGTTCAGTAGCAGCATCGATAAGGTGGAGTGCAGAAATTCAAAAAGCTCCTTCAGACTGTACCTTCCAAACCCAGGACCAGTTCCACTCAGAAGAATATTGGCATCAAGTACATGTGGAACACCAGCACCTGCAAGTTCTTCAGGCAACCACTAAGTGTCCTGACTTGAAAGTTTGTCAGTTCCTTCAGTATCGCTGGGTCAATACTGTAACTTACTCCCTTAAGACATTGTGGCCCAGCCAGCAATACCACCTTATTTATATGAATTAAGAAAAGTGTTTTTATTTCTGAATCTGGTTTCCATTTTAAACATTAAAGAGTATTACCAGAAAATACATTTGATTGAATTTACTTCATTCCCTATTTCCTTCTTCAATAATAAATGGAGCAACTACACAGACAAATCCTGAATGCTATAACGTGAATCTGAATTGACTAAAATTGTTGTGCTACTGTATCTGCAAATCTATCCCAAGCACTTTAAAGTGGCTTTAAACTGGATTTGAGGCAGTCACAAACTGTAACTGTACTTTAATAATACAGTTGTAATCATATAATTCAAACAGCTTTTGTCCTCTACATCAGAATGAGTTTGACACATGGAATTACTATTATATCTCCATCATTGTATTCATCTTCCTAATCAGGTTCCTAAAGCTGTTTGCTCTGAAAACTGTCGTCAAGGGACAAGGAAAGCAGAAAGAAAAGGACAACCCATTTGCTGTTTTGATTGCATAAAATGTGCACACGGTGAAATTAGTAACACAACTGGTAAGAAAACACAGTTGCCTATGTCAAAGGCATTGCTGCTTAAACCTGATGTTTGCATGGCAGCAAAGTTGATTCTTTTTTCTATAATAACCAAGTCTTGTATTGCTTTTGTAGATGCTGTTCATTGCATTAAATGTCCATTGGAATTCAAATCTAATGAAAGACGGGACCAGTGCATTCCAAAAGAAATTGTGTTTCTTTCCTTTTTCGAGACAATGGGAATCGTTTTGGTGACACTGGCGCTGTTGGGAGCCTGTGCCACTGTTGTTGTATTTGCAATATTCTATGTCTGTCGGCACACTCCAATTGTTAAGGCTAATAACTCTGAGTTAAGCTTCCTTCTTCTTTTTGCCCTGACATTTTGTTTTCTGTGTTCAATTACATTCATCGGTGAACCTTCAGTTTGGTCTTGTATGCTCTGCCATGTCACCTTTGGTATTAGTTTTGTTCTTTGCATTTCTTGTGTATTGAGTAAAACAATTGTTGTGGTGATGGCATTCAAAGCAACATTTCCCAGCAATAATATGATGAAGTGGTTTGGACCAAGACAACAACGGCTGATGGTTTACATCCTCACACTGGTACAATGTGCAATATGTACTACCTGGTTAATTGTATTTCCACCGTATCCTTTGAAAAACACCAGTCACTCGAATGAGTTAATCGTGTTTGAGTGCAATGTAGGATCTTTGTTCGCCTTTTATTGTGTTTTTGGTTATATTGGATTTTTGTCCTGCATGTGTTTTGTGGTAGCATTTCTCGCTCGCAAACTTCCAGATAACTTCAACGAAGCGAAACACATAACATTTAGCATGCTAATCTTTTGTGCAGTTTGGATAACTTTCATTCCAGCGTACATAAGTTCGCCTGGGAAATATGCTGTGGCGGTTGAAGTATTTGCTATTTTGGCCTCCAGCTTTGGTCTACTAATTTGCATTTTTGCTCCCAAATGTTATATTATTCTTCTGAAGAAAGAAAGCAATACAAAGAGGAACGTGATGGGATCAGTGGCTTTGAAAAAAAGCTTTGAAAATGTTCATAAATGAATTGTGCATATTTTAGAATACAATTATTTCGTCACAAAGATAGTGAATTGCAATTCCACAGGAAGAGCCATACAGCTGAATGTTTTAAAAGCACCCATTTTGAACAATTGAACAAAGTCATAAGGGTCAGCAGGAAGATGAATTTTCAAGTTGAGCTGATAATTTGAACCATTTTATACATCTACCCCCAAATTCCTTTTAATCGCAATTGAAATCTTGAGTCATCCATGCTTATTTAAATAGGGAGCAAAATCACTTTTCGTTCCCTTCCCATTCCTTCAATTTCTTCATTGCGTAGAGTTTTGATTTAGAGCCTTCTTTATCTATCAAACAAACTCAGTGTTGAACCTGACGGTGCGAAGTATGCAAAATCGATTCCTCACCTTGGTTTCACAAAACACAAGATTAACATGCTAAATTTGACATTGAGGGGGTCTGTGAAGGTACAGTGAACTGATGGCGGCCATGGGAATAGGGGAGGGTTTGGAATCTTCGCTTCATCGTTTCGACAGAAATATTGAAAAGTAGATCATCGACCTACTTCAGAATGAGGCAAGATCAGAGTGGTGCTAGAAAAGCACAGCAGGTCAGGCAGCATCCGAGGAGCAGGAAAATCGACGTTTCAGGCAAAAGCCCTTCATCAGGAATCATTCTACTCTCAGACTGTCTTCTGAGCTGAAATTTACAGTCCCTACTCTGACTAATTAATCTTGCCTAATAAGACAACAGCTTTTTCATTCCTAAGACTAAAACTCAATCACTTTCACAGTTCAATGAACTTGTCTGACAGATCTTTACCAGTCATAATCCTACCCCGTATCATCTGTGTCTGCTATTGTACAATGCCACTTCTTTTTAATGACGGCTAAAAACTTCACGCTGTTTGTTCTGAGGCATTTCTTGTCAAACTGTCTCCTACAGACCTCTGCAGCTGCTGTTGGAGCAGAACTCCCTTCATATTAATTTTTCAGATTCTTTGTTCAAAATGGACCCTGTTACCTTGAGATAGCTCCTTCTCAAAGCCCAATTGTGCTAATTTGTGGCCTCATTTTATTGCTGGATCATGCAAACTAATTACGTTACTGCAACCATATTTATGCCAATGGGGGACCATATTGTGCAAATTCTGACCAGGGGCTAGCCCAACAAAAAGAAAGACAGTGCAATTAAAGACGAGTGATATGAATGCAAAATAAATCTTAAAACGAATGAACAAATTAATGTATGAACAAAGTGGTGCAAATTTATGCATACTGAAAAGTGGTTGAATCGATTTAATTTAAAAATGTTCAGAGAGCAATGGATTCATTTGTTTGATGTGAAGTGCTATTCATCTTGGTCACAAACATGTTTGTGCCACAGAAGCGCCAAGCAATGATTATGTCCAACAAGAGAGGATTTACAAAACTATCCTTGATATTCAATGGCATCAGCATCACTGAATTCTCCACTACCAACATCCTAGGGGTTGCAATTAACCAGAAACTGAACTGAACTAGTCAAATAAACAATCAGGCTACAATAAAGGTCAGAGCGAGGAAACCTGCAGCAGGTAACCCCTCACCTCCAGACTCTCCAAAGCCAAACTAACACTGATAGGGCACAGGTATAACATACCCCTTTTTCTGGATGGGTGCAACTCCAACAACTTTCAAGAAGCTTGACACCATTCAAGAAAAAGGAGGCACTTGATTGGCATAACATCCATAAACATTCCTTTCCTCTACCACACATGCTCAGTCGGAGCATCTACAAGATAGACTTGCAGAAATTCAACAATGCTCCTTAGACATTGCTTTCCAAACCCATGCCAAGTTCCATATGGAAGAACATTGGCAGCAAATACATGGGAGCACAAAACCTACAAGTTGTGTTTTAGTATGTCTCAGTTGCTTCCGCTTTGCTGGGTCAATCAAACTCCTGAAACTTATTCCCTTAGAATATTATGCATCTACCTACAGCAAATGAATTGCAACATTTCAAGAAGGCAGCTCAAATGTAATTGGAGATGAGCAAGAAAGACTAGCATGTCTGACGACTCACACATTGCATGAATGAAGTAAGAAAGTTCTAAAACTTGTTTTCATTTTAGCCATTGAACAGTACTGCTGCAAAATAAGTTTATAAATGAAAAGTGGATATTTTAGGAGGTAATACTTTGGCGTAGTGATAGTGAGTGTAGAGTCATAAAGCTGAATGCTTTACTGGCACCTATTTTACACAATGGAATGAAATCACAATAACCAGCACTAAGAGGAATTTTGAAGTTGGGCTGATAATTTGGATCATTTTATACATGCCCACTGATTTTCATTCATTTCGATTTGAAAACCGAGAATGACACCTTTATTTGATCGACAATCTATTTACTGTTTAAATGTGGACAAAATGCACAAGATGAAATTCCTAAAACAATTTGTAAGAAAATACCATTGCAAAAGGAATTGATAACTAAACGTGATGTCTGCACTGCACTGCACTGGTGTTAAGAATTCTCATATAAAGGCCAAGTCTTGTGCTACTTTTTAGATTCTGTTTATTGCGTAAAATGTCCATTGGAATTCAAATCTAATGAAAGACAGGATCAGTGCATCCCAAAGGAAATCGAGCTTCTGCCCCTGTTTTGAAACAACTGGAATCCTTCTGGTCACACTGGCAGTGTTGGGAGCCTGTGCCACTGTTGGTGTATTCGCAATATTCTACGTCAATAGACACAGTCCGATTGTTAAAACTAATAACTTTGAATTAGGATTCCTTCTTCTTTTTGCCCTCACACTTTGTTTTCTGTGTTCAATTACAGTCATTTGGGAACCTTTCCTTTGGTTTTGTTTGCGGTGCCATGCAGCATTTAATATTAGTTTTGTTCTTTGCATTTCTGATGTATTGAGTGAAACAATTGTTGTGGTGATGGCTTTCAAAGCAAGGCTTCCTAGCAATAATATGATGAAATGGTTTGGACCAAGACAACAATGGCTGATGGTTTGTGTTCTTACGCTGGTACAATGTGCAACATGTATGATCTGTTAGTTGCACTTCCACCTTATCCTTTGAAAACCACCAGTCACTTGAGTGAGATAATCATGTTTGAATGCAAAGTAAGATCTTTGTTAGCCTTCTATTCTGTACACTGTTATATTGGATTTCTATCCTGTCTGTGTGTTTTGTGGTAGTTTTTTCAGCTTGAAAGCTTCCAGATAACTTCAATTAAGCTAAGCACATGACGTTTACCATGCTTTTCTTTTGTGTAGCCAACATAAGTTTTCGAGGGAAGTACGCTGTTGCAATTGAAGTAATGGCTATTTTTGCCTCCAGCTTTGGTCTGCTTATTTACATTATGTTATTCCTCTGAAGAAAGGAAACAATACAAAGATTAACATAATAGGCTCGGTGTCTTCCAAACAAAGCTTTGAAACTGTTCACGAATGAGGAGCAGATATTTTAATAGGTCCACCAATGGCACTGTTTTTCTACAACCTCTACCATCGGGGAGAAAGTACAGAAGCCTGATCGCACGCACCAGCCGGTTTTGAAAGAGTTTCTACCCCACTGTTGTTAGAATACTGAATGATCTCAGAAACTCTTAACAGTCGCCTGTACCCATGTTTTTGTTTTTGCTGCTGCTTACCTATTATTTACTTATCTATGCTACTTAACTGTGATCTGCCTGTATTGCTCACAAGACAAAGCTTTTCACTGTGCCACGGTACATGCAACAATAAATTCAATTCCATTCAATTCAATTCATAATTATTTTGACCAACACCCATTTTACATAAATGATCCAAGTCACAATCACCAGCAGGAACAGGAATTTTGAAATTGGGCTGATAATTTGGATCGTCTTATACATTTAATCATAGTTGAAAATTGTAATCGACCACATATTATTTAAATATTGATCAAAGTCACTTTTAGTTCCCTTCTCATTGCATAAATTTGTTCTTTGCATGGTTTCAATTTGAAACTTGTCTTATCTATGAAAAAATAACAGTGCTGAAACTTGGTACTTTGGAGTGAGCAAAATCGGTTACTCATATCAATTTCACAAAGCAGATAGAAAAGAATTTGCTAATTTGACATTGAGGAGTAGTGGAGGCAATGGGAATAGGGGAGGGATTTGAATCTTTGAGTTCACCGAATTGGTAGCAATATGAAAAAAAAAGATATTTGGCCTGTTTCTAAAGTATTTTATGTTCATTTCCTGAGGGACCACATGAATAATTTGGTTTTTTTTCCTTTATTAATGGTGACACCTCGGTTGTATGTATTCACTAACCAGTTGGTCATATTATTGACAGGAAAACAGTAGGTGATTGCCATCATTTCAGGTCCATAATTTCTGGAGTTTACATGTGCCCAGCTGATCATGGAAGATCAGAAGATGATGTCAGTGGTTATATGGTTCCCTGCAGCAGACATTGCTAGCCCAGCCTCCCAGCACATTTGAAATCAAGTATAATTCAATTAACTGAGAATAATTCTTTATTTTGCACAACTTCTTGAGGAAACATTTGCAAATGGTCACAACTCATTGAATCATGTGTAACTGTGCTTCTAATGGTAAATTATATTGATAAGGACTACTGAGCGCTCTCATTCACTGTGAAAAATTGATTTCATGTTTGCCACATATGAAATTTCCCCAAATGACATTTATGTTTTTAAAGCAATATTCTTAAAATAACCTGTCTCACGATTTTTCACCATATATTTCAATCTGACATGCATTTCTAAACTATTTGTTTTGTCCTTGATCAAGTTTTAATTAATAGTTAAAACAAATCAATGCATTTTACTTTATGGTTTGTTGTCAACGAGCATGCGACAATGTGTTTGGCCAATGATCTTGCTTGATCTTTGTTTGACAACTAGTGATCCCAATGTCTTGGCAACAGCTTCAAGCTGATGTCAGGAAGAGAAAAATCCATTCTCCAGTGCTCACTAAATATTTGTGGAGCTTGATATCTGACACATCCACAGTCACAATGGGCTGAATGACTTTCATCACAGCAATATCATTTTAGTCTCTACTGTTAAATGACCTTGCAAGAAAGACTCAACAGCTTTTCTGATTTTTAAGTTGTCAGCTGTGACACAGGCATCTGTGACTTTCTGTTCCAATCCAGATTATTGAACACTTATTGGAAGCCGCCATTTCAGTGCAGCTTATTTCCATTATGTCCACTGAAACACAGTTGTTTCACCAATTAAACTAAAAGATCTTATTTCAGCATTGTAAAAAAAATGTGGGTGGTTGAATGCAGTGGGAGGCACTCTCAGTCTCCACAGCAGCAACTCATACCAACAGGAATTCCCTACTCACGCACAATCATACCTGGCCATTGACCTTTCATTCATTGATCCTACTGAAGGCTTCTAACTCTCCAGTTAAGTGCCTAAATGGTACTAAATATAATGGTCAATCTCCAAAAGAAGCATGCGGGTCCAAAACTCCCTGGGCCTCACTTAAAACGTGATGTAGGATAATGCCCACTCAATGGCTCACCGATCCCACCTTCTACTCCCCTGTCAGCGTGTCTTGCAGGTTTCCAAGGGAAACTCATTTAATTGTACTCAATAATGAACAAACTTCAGGATTGTGAAGTCCGCACAGATACGCCCCCTTCCACTCCACCAGCCTATCCTTCCACTTTCACTTACTGCTGACTTTGCGGCTCTCTCCCCCACTAGCTCCACATACCCAACCATCACTCATCTATACTGAGGCCCATGCAATCCTGGGTCTGAGGTGCATGTAATCCCAGCATCAGCCACTCACTCCTGGTTGGACTGGTAATGAAGAACTGCCCACCTGCCTCTGTTTCTCAGGCAGCTTCCATTGGAAGGAGGGCCATTTTGCCACTCTTTCATGAGAAAGATCGGTTTGGTGACTGACTGCAAGTTTATATGCATTCTCTCTTGAAAGGGACCAATCTCCACCATCTCTCTAGCAGACCATTGCCTCCATTAAATGCTGTCCTAAGCGTAAGGAAGCCTTGTTAACATTCCGATAAAATGCCATCTTAATGAAGTCTATTATTTAACATTCAAGGCTATCTGCTGTTCTATTTAATGCATTGGTAAGTGTTGTTAAAACTTATTTATTTGATTGCTCTTTGCATGTGTGGCTTTAGGAAATTTGAGTCATGCTTTTGCTTCTGAACTACTTGACATTAAGCTGATAAGACCAGAAGACACTGGAGCGGAAGTAGGGCATTCGGCTCTTTGATTCTGTTCAACCATTCAATGAGATCATGGCTGATCTTATTGCTTCAGCTCTGCTTTCCTGTCTTTTCTCCAAAACATTTGATTCCCTTATTGCTGAAACATCAGCATTTTCTCAGTCCTGGCTGTATTGATTGAATGAGACTCAACAGTCCTCACTGGGAAAGAATTCCACAGATTCACAACCGTCTGAGAAGAAATTCCTCCTTTTTCTGTCTTAACTGTGCAAGCCCTTAATCTGATTTTTTTTCTTCTGTTCCCAGACTCTCCCACAAATGGAAGTTACATTTCTGCAAACTCTCTATGAAGACCCCTAAAATCCTGTATATTTCAATAAGTTCTCTTTTCATTCTTCTATATTGCAATGAGTACATTCCACGTCTACTCAACCTCATAGAGTCATAGAGTCATAGAGATGTACAGCATGGAAACAGACCCTTCGATCCAACCCGTCCATGCTGACCAGATATCCCAATCTAGTCCCACCTGCCAGCACCCGGCCCATATCCCTCCAAACCCTTCCTATTCATATACTCATCCAAATTCCTCTTAAATGTTGCAATTGTACCAGGCTCCACCACTTCCTCTGGCAGCTCATTCCATACACGTACCACCCTCTGCGTGAAAAAGTTGCCCCTTAGGTCTCTTTTATATCTTTCCCCTCTCACCCTAAACCTATGCCCTCCAGTTCTGGACTCCCCGACCCCAGAGAAAAGACTTTGCCTATTTATCCTATCAATGCCCATCATAATTTTGTAAACCTCTACAAGGTCACCCCTCAGCCTCCGACGTTCTAGGAAAAACAGCCCCAGCCTGTCCAGCCTCTCCCTTTGGCTCAGGTCCTCCAATCCTGGAAACATCCTTGTAAATTTTTTCTGAACCCTTTCAAGTTTCACAAGATCTTTCCGATAGGAAGGAGACCAAAATTGCACACAATATTCCGACAGTGGCCTAACCAATGTCCTGTACAGCCGCAACATGACCTCCCAACTGCGGTACTCAATACTCTGACCAATAAAGGAAAGCATACCAAATGCCTTCTTCACTATCCTATCTACCTGCGACTCCACTTTCAAGGAGCTATGAACCTGAACTCCAAGGTTTCTTTGTTCATCAACACTCCCTAGGACCCTACCATTAAGTGTATAAGTCCTGCTAAGATTTGCTTTCCAAAAATGCAGCACCTCGCATTTATCTGAATTAAACTCCATCTGCCACTTCTCAGCCCATTGGCCCATCTGGTCTAGATCCTGTTGTAATCTGAGGTAACCCTCTTCGCTGTCCACTACACCTCCAATTTTGGTGTCATCTGCAAACTCAACTTAATAAGGCAGCCCCTCCATATTTAATATCGCCCGATGAATGTTCTCTGCACTGCTTCCAATGCTACTTCATCTTTCCTTAGATGATGGTACAAAATTCCCTTTCCTTCTGTCGTACCCATTAAACATGGACGTTGGTGTTTAGTCATTAATGAACAAGGACTCCCAAATATCTCTGTTGTGCAGTTTTCTGCATCTTTTTGCAGTGAAATAACTTTCAGCTCCTGAACTCTTCTGACCAAAGCATATAACTTCACATTTACCCACATTATTCCATCTGTCAAATTTTTGTCAACTCACTTAACCTGCCAATACCTCTCTGCGGACTCTTTGCATCATCCTCTTGCCGTTACCCCTATTTTTGTATCATCCACAAACCCACTTTAGTATTTCACTGGAGTCACCCAAGTCATTAACTTATTGCAAATTATTATTACACCGCTACTGGTCACTTTGGCACGCCACTAGTTCCAGATTGCCATCATGAATATGCCCACTTGTCTGAACTCTCTGTCTTTTATTAGTTATCCAATCCTCTAAACATGCTCATATACTATACAAACAATCTTAGTAAGCAGTCTAATGTGCTGTACCTTATGAAACACCTTCTGAAAATCCAAAAGTATTGCATTGAGTGCTTCCATTTTATGATTCATCCTTGTTATCTCCTCAAAGAACTGTAGTAAGCTTGCCAGGCAGGAATTCCACTTCATGAAGCTATACTGAGTCTGCTTGATCATATTATGCATTTCTAAATACAGTGATATTATGATTCTTGTACTAGATATTTGAGAATATAACATGAAATTTTACAACTTGAGTTCACAGTCAATTTCAGAGATAGCTATAGAATTATAGAATCATAAAACTATAGAATTTTACAGTACAGAAGGAGGCCATTCAGTTCATTGTGTTTAAAATGACCCATAGAAGAGCTAGCCAGCTATTCACCTTCTCCAGTTCTACCTCCACAATCCTCTTAATTCATCACTTTCAATTGTAGATCCAGTTCACCTGGAATTCATCTCCTTAATTCTCCCAGGCAGTACATTCCAAATTCTTTCAAATCTCTGAGTAAAGAAGTTTCTCCTGATCACACTCATAGCTCTCTTGCTGACAATCTTGACACTGCATCCCTTTCTCATTTTATTTGTTCTTGAGATATGGGCGTTGCTAGCCAGCAATTCGTGCCAATTACTAATTCCCTGTGAGCTAAATATACTTGCTATACCTTCTCAAAGAGCAGGTGTGAACTACTTTGCTGGAGTTGCATGTTGGCCATCCCGGGTAAAGATGGTAGATTTCCTTCCCTAAAGGGTATTATTAAAACAGTTGACTATTTATGACGATCAGTTTGATTTAACAGTCACCATTTGATTATGTTTTAATTCCAGATTTTTTTTAATTTCAGTTCAAATTTCACCATCTGCTATGATGGAATTCAAAGCCGTTGCCTCGAACATTACCTGAATTCTAAGCTGCACATTTAAGGTGCCATGGTCGCTCAATGGTTAACACTGCTACCTCACAGTGCCAGTGACCCAGTTTCAATTCCACCCTTAGGTGACTGTGCGGAGTTTGTACATTCTCCCTGTGTCTACATCAATTTTCTCTGAGTGCTCCAGTTTGCTACCACAGTCCAAAACTTGGCTGTTCAGTGGACTGGCCATGTTAAATTGACTATAGTGTTGATGAATGTGTTGATTTGGTGAATTACCCATGTGAAATGCAGGGTTATAGGGATAAGGTAGGGGTTAAGTCTGGAAGGGATGATCTTCAAAGAGCTTGTGTGGACTTGTTGAGCCAAATGTTTTCACACTGTCGAGCTTCTGACCTCCAAGATGCATACGAAAAGAAAACTGAATATGATTGTTCAATGTGTTAATTTCATTGTATTGTATTACATACTAAAGAATTTGGTAGAGAATTTTGCAGCTCACAAGATTTAGCTGGCAAGATCTCTTATCTTCCTGGTGTAAGTGTTGAAAGTTTTGTTTCACTTTGAAATCTTAATGTTCATTATTTTCCCAATGATTTGGATAAGCATCTGAGAAAAGTAACAAAACTGTTTGTACTTTTTTCTCTAGAGGGGGTGTATTATTTTGTTTTGCTTTATCTGTTCCAAATTGCATATATTGTGGAGAATTAAATTGGAATTACCAATGTTAACTTTTAAGTTAATCTGTTTACTTCTTCTTCCTAAGTGCAGAAACTTGGGTCTAAAACTATAATTAATTTAGGACTCAAGTAAATGAAAAAAACTGCAAATGGTTGACCTCTGTAATGAAAATAGAATATGCTGGAGAAAGTCAGCAGGTCTGATAGCATCTGTGGAGAAGGAATCAGAGTTAATGTTAAGTATGACACTTTTTAGAACATCTGTTTCTATGGCAGTCTCTCTGTTTGAAATTGGTAACACAATTACTTTTCTCACAATCCAGATCAATAAAAGATTTACAGAAGTTAATGAAGAAATTGTGAAATTTCCTATCAAGGTGAACAGCAGTTTGAAATTCCTGGAAACCCAAACTGCTGTAGTCTCAAATATATGCTACTGAAATGAAGTCAGTGCTGCTTTGGTGATGAATTCCATGAATTCTTATGACAGGATCACAAGGAGTAACAGCTGAGTCCTTCTAGAGCCAAAGACTGATCTACACAGTGAGGATATCCTCCATCATGCCATACTAATTGGGATAGATTTCAAACAGATCTTTTATTTAAAAGCTATGTGTGTTTGAGGCACTGTGGGTTACTAGCAGAAGTGGGTATTTAATCATAACTTGTAACCTCATGGCCTGGCATATCTCCTTTCTGGCATTGCCACAAAGTCAGGCATCAGCCCTGTTTCAAAGTTGAATGTAGAAAGTCATGTCAGAAGCAGTAACTAAGTCTAATAAAAAATGAGATGGCCACATAAATGGTAACACTTGCATGCTTAACAGAGAAGTGGCATGCAATGGAAAGAACTAAGTGAGCCAGATGAAAGATATTCAGTGGTGTTACATACCAAGTGGACAATTAACAATTAAAGGGTAGGGAAGACTCCACAAGAATCCAGCGCATCAATTTCCAAATGTCACTCCAAACATATACTGCCAGCAAATGGATGGAAAGCGTTGTCGATTCTATTATCAACTGACATTTACTTAGCAATAAACTACTCACGAAAGCTCAGTTTGGTGACTAAGCTCCTGACTTCAGTAAGGCCTTGGTCCAAATATGGACACAATAGCTAAATTGAATTGCAGCAATACCTGGAAATATAAAGGCTTGGGCTGATAAGTATCAGTAACATTTCTGCCATAACAGCTGTCTCAAACATGAAAGAATTGAATTAACTTCCCTAACATTCAATGGCTTTACCATTGCTGAATCTATCTTCTACTATCAATATCCTGAGGCAGCCCATTGACAAGAAACTGGAATGAGGTTGGCATGTAAGTATTGTGACCATGCAAGCAGGTATCAGGCTGAGAATTCTACATTAAGTAACCCACCTAGGTGGCACGGTGGCTCAGTGGTTAGCACTGCTGCCTCACAGCACTAGGGACCCAGATTCAATTCCTGCCTCGGGCGACTGTGTGGAGTTTGCACATTCTCCCCATGTCTGCGTGGGTTTCCTCTGGGTGCTCCTGTTTCCTCCCACAGTCAAAAGATGTGCAGGTCAGGCGAATGACCATGCTCAATTGCCTATAGTGTTAGGTGCATTAGTCAGAGGGAAATGGGTCTGGGTGGGTTACTCTTCGGTAGGTCGGTGTGGACTTGTTAGACCAAAAGGCCTGTTTCCACACTGTAGGGGAATCTAATAAAAAAAACCCCTCCTCTGAACACCAACTGTCAGCTATCTACAAGTCACACATCAGGAATGTAATGTCATGTTTTTCACTTGCTTGTGTGATTGCAGCTCCAGGAAAACGTAAAAGTATTGACACTATCCAGGACAAAGCACCCTGTTTGAACTGAGTTGATAAGAATAGAGCTGGAACCATTTGGGGATATTTTCTGCAGCTGAAGTACCTATTTACAAGCTTGAACAAGAATTGCAATTAATTACAATGGGTTGGAGACAATGAAAACTTCAGCCCTGGTTGTTTTTGATGCAACAATACTTTGCTTAACAGCTGCACATTGCTTACTTTTATAGTGCAACAATACTTTGGACGTAAAAGGTGTGTTTTCTCCTGGATTCTTTCAGAGAGACTTTGACGGACAGGTGGCGAGCAGTCCATGATAAGATAAACAATGTGTGAGACCTCTTTTTTTTAAGTTGAAATGATGGAAGCACCCTGTGTGAGTGTGATCAAGTTTTCACCGGTCCAGTGAGAATTCTACATTAAGTAACCCACCTAGGAGGCACGGTGGCACGGTGGCTCAGTGGTTAGTTTTCAGTTAGTTTTCAACAGTTATTGCTGGGGTCTCAGCAGGATTGGAAGGCAGTGAATCTCTCCTAGCTGCTACACTCTTTCTCTCTCTCTCTGAATTGTCTTTTGATGCTCTTTCCTCTTGGATTGGAGAAATGTGTGTGAGACAATCTGTTTCTGACTTTTCCTTTTTACTAAAGGTGTCCTTGTATGATATTATTATATTGGAACAGTTACTCTTTAGTAGAAAAATAATCTATTATTCTGTTAAGTTTTCCAATTGAGTTAAGTTATTCCAAGTTCCTCTTTCTTCTGTTGTATTTTATCTATGGTGCTTGAAAAACTGAGTATTGTTTAACGTCAAGCAGTTTGACCAATTGAATTGCCTCTGGAACACAGTACCTCATATTTACTTTTGAAATAAGAAAACGTTTGTAACTAGGCTACTTTCTTCATATATGTTTGGGATGTGGGGGCGGGGGGGGAGAGGTGGTCTGGTCTGTTCCATAACAATAAAGTCTGAATGAAAGGAGCAAGGATGAGAACTGCAGACAGCAGGATTTGATTCTACATCAGGACATCTCAAATGGCCATTTCAAGCAGGGTGCAAGACACCAATTTATTTCCTTTGCTTACTGCCTCTCACATGGTCATATGAATCTTTTGGCGAGCAGCAATAAACACTTTGCAATGTCTCTTGTGGTGAGTTGATAGATCCCTACCTCTGAGCAAAAAGGTCTCTACTCAGATTCCACATACCCCAGAGATGTGTAGCAACATCTCTCATTATGTTTATTACAAAATATCTAAGTGATCACTTAAGCAGCTCAAGTAATTATCATAAATTGGTTGTCAGGACACATTCAGAATTGTGCAGTGATTGCTGCCAAATGAAAATCAAATCACAGCTTTTAGTGGTCTTTGGGCATGAGATTGTGCTGTATCCAGGAGGTATTGTTGGAATGAAACTGCACCCTCTCAGTGAAACATAAAACTCATAAAGCCACCGCATAAAACAGCTTGCTTGACCTACCATGTACATGTTTGAGATATTTTGTCCTTCTGAATCATTTGCAATAGATGGGGCATTTTTTTTTAAATCAGAAGTAGTGGCCTTTGGTATAATTGCAAATTTGTGTGATGGCCAATGAACAATGTTTTGAACAGATTTAACATTCTTCCACACAATGTGGTGACACCTAATTTTGGATGGTAAACTATTCTCATTGCTAGCAAATCCAGATCCTGGACCTCTGGTAACTCCAGATCTTGTAATCCTGAACATCCACTCTAAAGTTTCTACTGGAAGACAATTTCAGAAGTTCTGAGGATCGATCGACATGACAGATTAATGATGCTTCTCTGTGAACAGATGCTGCCTGGTTTCCCACATGTTTCCAGCACTTTCTGATTGTAATTGGATTGACAGGTGACAACGTTTGCAATCATTTCCTCATGAGTCCCATGTTGACAAAAGTGGTGATGTGTTTTCTTAAGGAACTAGCCAAGTAACATATTGATGTTCAACAAATGATTAGCCAAGTAACATATTGATGTTCACCATACTGTCAGCCAAGGACAATTACTTGCCCTGTCAATGATGCATTGTTGGTTTCTTTTCATGGTAATTTCTGATGTTGCCCTAGCATGGTCCAGTAATGAGTAGGCTTGCAAACATTGGGGTAGGTTTGATTTACTGGGCTTGTCAAAGGATGGAGATATCATGCTGAGAGGAATTTTTCCATTGCATTACCACGTTGAGTATCCAGATCTCTCCTTCAGCCATCAGCCAGAGCCAGCAGAATGCCTCACGTTAGTGTGTGCTAGTAGAAGCTCTATATTGGAATGTGAGATAAATATTGGATAAGGCCTTGTGATAACTCTGCTGCTTTCCTTTGAAATGCTTCCATTGGGTCTGAGAAGGAAGGTCAGCAATCCTCTAAATATTTTATTTGACATCGGGCAAATAGTCAGGTCTTTGCTTAATATCAATTAAGATTTTTTGTTCAGGGCTTTGCATTATGATATAGATCCATCAACTTCCAGCTTAGAGAAATTTGGTACCACTGAATTATCCCTAATAATAGCTATGCTGTGATCCACTCTGATATAATCGTATGGTTGCTTTATGTGTTTTTTTTACCTCAGTCTTGTTTGTTCACCTTCTTTGCAGCTTTCAGTTTAGACCATTCCATTTTGCACTGGCAATGATTTTTGCCATAGAGGAAATAAACGATACAGCTCTGCTTCCTGGAGTTACTCTGGGATACCGCATATACGATTCTTGTCATTTGCCCCAGTTATCATTAAAAGCAGCTTTGGAGTTTCTAAACTGTCCTGTGGCAAACATGTCCACTGATAACTATAAAAACTCCTCCATTATTTCTGCGATTGTTGCTGATTCTGGATCCACACAATCTTTTGCAATAGCACCTTTGATCAGTACTTTCAGAATCCCTATGGTAAGATATGGCGTTAAATAACTCAGTTATGCAAAGTGAACAAATTTGTGTCAACTGTATGTGAGGTGATATTATATGCAGCATTTAATCCATCTCTGCAAGATCCATAACTTTTTTTGATAATCATCCAAAACAGACCAGCGTCTTAATTTACATTAGCATTAGAATTTCATTCAGGATAGTCAGACTGTCCAGAACAATTACTGTTGACTGGTCTTTGGTTCAGCATAATTATAGCTTTATAAACAGGTTATTGTTGTGGTTCTGTTCGCCGAGCTGGAAGTTTTTGTTGCAAACGTTTCGTCCGCTGGCTAGGTGACATCATCAGTATTTGGGAGCCTCCTGCGAAGCGCTTCTTTGATGTTTCCTCCGGTGTTTATAGTGGTCTGTCCCTGCCGCTTCCGTTTGGGACAGACCACTATAAACACCGGAGGAAACATCAAAGAAGCGCTTCGCAGGAGGCTCCCGAGCACTGATGATGTCGCCTAGCCAGGGGACGAAACGTTTGCAACAAAAACTTCCAGCTCGGCGAACAGAACCACAATAATGAGCACCCGAGCTACAAATGTTCGCACAAACTTTGAAAACAGGTTATTATTGTTCTTCAAAGGTAAGCTTTGAGAATCACTTTTCAGAAACTGGGTAGTGAAAATATGATAAGGGAAACTAACAAAAATGATTACAAGAAAATGGGTAAATTTAGTTCAATTTTATTGTTTCCTGAGATGCGGTCAGTGCTGAAAAAATAATTTATGTTGCCCATCTCCAGTAACCCTGGAGCTGAATACCTTCCTAGATCATCTGCAAGCGAATTAAGGGTGAAATATGCACAAAGCCTGCCCAGCAGCAAACAACACGATCAATAGAATGCTAAAGTACAGAATGTAAACATTACATAATGCAATGAAATAAACCTAATTGAAACAATAAAATGTTTCAGCATCGGCTCACTGGGGCAGGTATCATTCATACTTGAGGGGCAGTGAGCTTAATGTTGGTTCCAGAAGTTGGATAAAAATCAATAAAGTTTTACTTCGCAATTAAGCATCAGATAATGTTGACTATGTGCAAAAGATATAAGGATGAAGAGGGAATTTAAGTTTGGGCAATGTCATGTAGAATTAGTTGCATATCCTGCACCTTCTTTTCCTTTCCCTCTCTTGACTTCTGTGGGAAGGGACAAAAGGCGAGGTTGACTGTGGATCCTCAATGCAATGTTGCACAAAGTTTGAATTATCCCAAATTAAGCTGCAGAAAGAGAGAAAAAGAGAATGTTCAATGATGTTCTTCATGTTAAATTGTGAGAACAAAACGTTGTGCATAGTTGTAGCGAGGACAAGTTGAATCAAGAAAGAGCAATACTTGGAATGAATACTAAGAGAAAATATTTGATGGGAACATTTCAAGAGTATTAAATAAATGGTTTATTATGCATTTAAGATGGGCCACTGCTGTAACCATGAGGCAAGTTGGAATCTTTCCTCTTCTCAACCAAAATTAATGTGTTAGTATCATGAACAACTGCACATTTTCATTGAATGGCAAATTATTTTGCTTTATTTCTGACAGGTTAGTTATTTTTCTACCTGTGCGTGCCTGAGCAACAGAAAGGAATATCCGTCATTTTTTCGATCAATATTGAGTGATTACTATCAGGCGAGAGCATTAGCCCAGCTGGTGAAGCATTTTGGATGGACCTGGATTGGGACAGTTAAAGGCGACGATGACTATGGAAACTTTGGAATGCAAGCATTTGAAGAGACAGTTCAACATTTAGGTGTTTGTAGAGTCTTTTCTGAGTCATTTTATAAAACATACACTCAAGATAAGTTACTGAAAACAATTCACACCATACAAAACTCATCTACAAAAGTTGTTGTTTCTTTTGTGAGAGAAGCAAGTATGGGTGTTCTTCTAAAGGAAATGATTAGACAAAATATCAGTGGCATATAATGGATTGGAAGTGAATCATGGGTTTTCACATTACTTCTTCCTGCAGATGAAAGTAAAAAAGATTACTTCTGGTGTAATTGGCATCGCAATTCGCAAAGTCAGCATACCAGGGTTGAGGGAGTTCCAAATGAAAGTTCATTCATCCTTGTATCCAGGGAGCCTCTTGATGAAATCGTTTTGGGAAAATAATTTCAACTGCACTATAAGCAATGGAATCAAAATAGATTCTCGAAAAACTAAATCGCAGTTTAAGGAATGCACAGGGAGAGAAAATTTACAGAATGTCCGAAACAAATTTACTGATGTCTTACAATACCGAGTCACTTACAAGGTGTACAAAGCAACTTATGCTCTAGCTCATGTACTTCACAACATGGCGTCATGTAAAACTGGGCAAGGACCTTTCTCCAATGGGAGCTGTCCAAATGTTTCAAATTTTCAACCATGGCAGGTAAGGAACATGTAATATGGCTTGCTGACTACATTTATATGGATACCCAATGTGACAGAATTCAGGGTTGAAAAATTGCAATTAATGTAAATAAGTTCCCATTTTGTTTTATTCAAAGTTGTTATATTACATGAGAACACTGAATTTCGTAACCAAGATCGGAGGCAAGGTTTATTTTGATGAAAATGGAGACCCTGTCGCAACATATGACATTGTAAACTGGCGACCAAATGCCCTTGGTGACATTGACATTGTAAATATTGGGCACTCTGATGGATCAGCTCGTTCTGGAGAAGAATTTTCAATAACAGAAAAGGCAATTATTTGGAGTGGTGGTCAGAAGTCGGTAAGATTGGTGATGAACCTTTTTAAACACTGTCTGCTTTCTGATTTCAATTTTGATTCTTTTAAATGGTTGTTGCTTCAAATAGGCAGCCAATCACTACTGACCATTTCCTGATGTTGAGTAAAATTGCAACATATCTGGCATTGTAAAATAGAAAATTTCTGCTCACCAATTCTAAGATCAATTAGAATGTAAGGTCTAAGAAATGTTTTATTTGCACCCACTTCAACAGTAAAATGCCTTTACACCTAACTGATATATTTAAAATGGCAAAAAAGTAAGAGACAGTGCAGTTTAAGAAGAGTTATAAATATCATTATATATTAAATGTCACTGAATTAACAAATGAATATTATGAACAAAAATGTAACAAATTAAACATACTGAGTAGTCATTTAATAGGTTTGAAAAATGTTCAGAGGGTAGTGGATCCATTAGGTTGATGTAAAGGAACAGTATGGTTCATATTCATCTTTGTTGCAAACACATTTGTGCTTCATAAATGCCAAGCAATGACTATCGCCAACAAGAGAAGATTTAAAAGTTTTTATAGTATATGGGGTAGCATCAGCAACACTAAAACCCCCACTATCAACAGCCAAGGGGTTACCATTGACTAGAACCTGAACTGGGCTAGTCATATAAGTTCTGTGGCTACCTGAGCAGGTCAGAGGTTAGGAAGTATGCAGCAGATAGCTCATCTCTGGACTCTCCACAACCTACAGAGCACAGGACTTCTTTGATATACTCCCACTTGCCTGGATGTGTGTACCTTAACAAATCTCAATAAGCTTGACACCATCCAAGCATTAGTTCCCCGACACTTGATTGGCACCACATCCACAAGCATTAGTTCCCCAACAAAGAATGCACAGTGGCAGTATCTACAAGGTACAGTGCAGAAATTCAACAATGCTTCTTAGCCTGTACAATCCATTCCCATGATCACTTCCTTCCAGAAGAACATTGGCAGCAAATATATTGGAACACCATCATCTGCATGTTACCCTGGCAGCCACTCTCCATCATGACTTGGAAACATACGTCGGGTCCTTCTTTGTCGCTGGGACAACCAAAGTCCTGTCGCTTACTCCCTTATTACATTATGGGTCTGACTATAGCAAACAGATTAAGACAGTTCAAGATGGTAGCACAAAAGGAAATTGGAGTGGGCAATAAACTGTCGCCTGGCTTGTGATGCCCACATCACATGAATGAATTAACAAAATCATTTTTACTTATAAATTCATTTTCATTTGAGCCATTAAACGATATCCTTACAAAATACATTTATTTTATTACTTTGCCTATTTCCTTTTTAAATAATAAATGAAGCAACTCTGTCATGAATGCTATCATGCAAATCTGAATTTACTAAAAATGTTCTGCTTCTGTAACTGCAAATCTATCCCAAGCACTTTAAAGCAGCTTTAAATTGGATATGATCAGGTCAGAGACTGTAAGATTATTTGAAAAAAGGACAGTTCTAATAAATGTAATACAAATAGATTTTGCTCTTTACTCCAGACTGAATGCTATAAATTTACCTCATGGAATTATAGTATTTCTTCACAATTGTATTCATCTCCATAATCAGGTTCCAAAAGCTGTTTGTTCCGAAAGCTGCCATAAAGGAACAAGGAAGGCAGGAAGAAAAGGACAACCCATTTGCTGTTTTGATTGCATACCATGTGCACAAGGAGAAATTAGTAACACAACTGGTAAGAAAACATCAATACCTGTACCAAAGGCATAGCATTATAAGGTTGATGTCAGCAGTGTAACAATGTTGTTAGGATACCTCTATAATGACTGTCTTGTGCTGCTTTTTCAGATTCAAGTTCATTGTATAAAATGTCCATTGGAATTCAAATCTAATGAAAGACAGGATATGTGCATCCCAAAGGAAACCGAGTTTCTTTCCTTTTTTGAGACAATGGAAATCATTCTGGTGACAATGGCGCTGTTTGGACCCTGTGCCATTGTTGGTGTTTTCACAATGTTCTACATCAATAGACACACTCCGATTGTTAAAGCTAATAATTCTGAGTTAAGCTTCCTTCTTTTTGCCCTGACACTTTGTTTTCTATGTTCAATTACATTCATTGGGGAACCTTCAGTTTGGTCTTGTATGCTCTGCCATGTAGCGTTTGGTATTAGTTTTGTTCTTTGCATTTCTTGTGTATTGAGTAAAACAATTGTTGTGGTGATGGCATTCAAAGCAACATTTCCCAGCAATAATATGATGAAGTGATTTGGACCAAGACAACAACAGCTGATAGTTTGCATCGTTACGCTGGTACAATGTGCAATATGTACTACCTGGTTAATTATATTTCCACCTTATCCATTGAAAAATACTAGTTACCCTAGCGAGATAATTGTGTTTGAATGCAATGTAGGGTCTTCGTTAGCCTTCTACTGTGTACTCAGTTATATTGGA
>NC_057722.1:65425768-65440636 GCF_004010195.1 Chiloscyllium plagiosum | reverse complement strand
GCTGGGAGCTGGTGTGGGTGTAGAGCTGGGAGTGGGGTCAGAGCCAGTACCTGGAGTGGGTGTGATGGTGGGGGGAATGGAGGTAGAGTCATGAGCAGGGGTAGTGTTCCCCTCGGGGTTCTGTGGGGTGGGGATAGTGACAGTGGGGTCTGTGGGGGGCGTGTCAGTAGAATGCAGGTGAGTGGCGCTGGTGGGGTCGGAAGTGGTGGCAGACACGGCAGTAGGGGTGGCGGAAGTCACTGAGCGTGTGGCATCGGCGATGATGTGAGGGCCGGAAGTGGCTGTGGGAGTGGCCATGATGGGGGCAGAAGTGACATCATCAATCAGCGTGGGGGTGGTAGCTGCATCAGCCACATGGCTAATGGTGTTTCGGAGGCCAGGGGAATCTTCTGGAATGTTGGATTTCTATCCTGCGTGTGTTTTGTAGTAGCTTTTCTCGCTCGAAACCTTCCAGATAACTTCAATGAAGCGAAACACATAACGTTTAGCATGCTTATCTTTAGCGCTGATTGGATAACTTTCATTCCAGCTTACATAAATTCACCAGTGAAATATGCTGTGGCGGTTGAAGTATTTGCTATTTTGGCATCCAGTTCTGGTCTGGTTATTTGCATTTTTGCTCCAAAATGTTACATTATTCTGTTGATGAAAGAAAACAATACAAAGCGGAACATGATGGGCTCAGTGGCTTCCAAATAAAGCTTTGAAAACATTCATAAACGAGGCATGAATACTTTATTATGTAACTATTTAATTGTAAAGATAGTGAATGGCAATTCAGTGTGGAGAGCTGTAACGCGGTCTGTTTCACCAACTCCCATTTTGCACAATTGATCGGAGTCGCAATTACCATCAAGAAGATGAATTTTGAAGTTGGGCTGATATTTTAAACCATTTTCTGCATCTCTCCTGATTTTTATTTAATTGGAATTGAATAGGATCTGCATATATTGAATAAGAATCAAAGTTTCTTTCACTTCTTTCCCATTCCTTGAATTTCAAAGCGAAACTGCACGAAGTTTCGCTTTGAAAGGTACTTTATCTATCAAAACAATCCATGTGAACCTTGGCCTATTCAAGTGGGCAAAATAGATTAGTCACGTGGATTTTTAAAAATCCATTAATAAAATTATGTCACCGTGCTCGTTTTATATTTAAGGAGTCGGTGGCAGGAGGATGTGGAGACGCTAGTTGGAACAGAGTGCATTTGCAATCTTCGAGTTCACCATTTTAGCGGCTGAGTGGAAATGTGGATTTTCCAGCTGTTTCAGATGTAAATTAGGAATAATTTGCTTATTCCTTTCTTAGTGGTGACGTTTCTGCAATGCATTTTCGCTAACCAGCAGGCCGTGTATTCTTATTTACTTAATACGAACAATATGTTTTAACTAAAATCTGATGTGCATCTTCTAACTGAAATTCACTGATATAAGTTTGGCATTTCGAAGACCGAATTTACCAAGTCATTCCTGAAATGGTTGTTCTTCATGAAGATTATCAAATACTGCACAGATAGTTTTCTACATAGATTGAAACTAGTAGAGGTTTGGAGTTTGCATGTTCTCCCTATGTTTGCGTGGGTTTCCTCTGGGCGCTCCAGTTTCCTCCCACAGTACAAATATGGGCAGATTAGCTGGATTGACCATGCTAAATTGTAGCACAGTGTCCAAGGATGTACAGCTAGGTGGAATAGTCATAGGAAATGCAGGGTACAGGACTGGTGTGGGGTGGATCTAGATGAATGGTCTTCAGAGAGCCAATGTATACTTGATGGGCTAAATTGCCTGCTTCCACACTGTAGGGATTCTAAATAAAATTACAAATTTGTGTTTCAACACATTTATCAATTATTTGTATGCTTGATTTACAACGTGTCCATGGATTTGAAACATTTCCAAATAAAGGTGACAGAAAAGTTAGTGTTTATCGTTGGCAAAATTACAGAAACCATTATTAAATACACGATGATTAAATATCTGTTCAGGAATAGAATCTTCCATGGAGTGATTTCAGGTGCTTGTTTTGGAAGTCTTACTGATCTGTCATACTCAGTTCCTTTGAAGTGTGGGAGAAGTCAACGATCAGGGATGACAGGATATTTGTTGATATTTTATAAATCACCACCATGAGGGAGTGGGCCAGGAGGACAGTTCAACAGCTCTTGGAAGATTGCCAATCCTGGGAAGGAGACATGTTACCTCAAGGGCTGAGATATGGATGGAGGTGTTGGTGGGAGGTTGTACTCCTCTTCACCAATGTAGAAATACATTTACCTCTTCCTTGTAGCACTCATAGAGTCATAGAATCATAGAGATGTACAGTACAGAAACAGACCTTTCAGTTCAACTCGTCCATGCTGACCAGATATCCTAACCTAACCTAGTCCTATTTGCCTACACTTGGCCCATATCCCTCTAAACCCTTCTTATTCATATGCCAATACAGATGCCTTTTAAATGTTACAAGTGTACCAGCCTCCACCATTTCTTCTGGCAGTTCACTGCATCTACGCATCACCCTCTACGTGAAAGTGTTGCCATTAAAGTCCATTTTAAATTTTTCCCCTCTCACCCTCAGCCTATACCTTCTCATTCTGGACTCCACCAAACCAGTTACCCTATCCATGCACCTCGTGATTTTATAAATCTCTTTGTGGTCACCCCTCAGCCTCCAATGCTCCAGGGAAAACAGTCACAGCCTACTCAGCCTCTCCCTATAGTTCAAAACCTCCAACCCTTGCAACAATCCTGGTAAATCTTTTCTGAACCCTTTCAACTTACACCACATCCTTCTGATAGGAATGAGACCAGAATTGCACATAATATTACAAAAGTGGCATAACCAATGTCCTGTATAGCTGGAACATGACCTCAAACTTCTATACTCAATGCTCTGACCAAAAAAGGGAAGCACAGCAAATGCCTTCTTCACTATCCTATCTAGCTGTGACTCCACTTTGAAGGAGCTATGAGTCTGCACTCCAAGGTCTCTTTATTCAGCAACACTCCCCAGGACTGTATCATTAAGTGTATAAGCCCTGCCCTGATTTGCCTTCCAAAATGCAGCACCTAACATTTATCAAAGTTAAACTCCATCTGCCACTCCTCAGCCCATTGGCCCATCTGATCAAGATTTGATTCCCTACAGTGTGAAAACAGGTCCTTCAGCCTAACCAGTCTACACCGACCCTCTGAAGAGTAACCCACCCAGACCCATTTCCCACTGACTGATGCAACTAACACTATGGACAATTTAGCATGGCCAATTCAGCTGACCTGCACATCTTTGTGACTGTGGGAGGAAACACACGCAAACACTGGGGGAATGTGCAAACTCCACACAGACAGTCACCCAAGGCTGGAAGTGAACCTGGGACCCTGGTACTGTGAGGCAGCAGTGCTAACCACTGAGCTACCGTGCCACCACCATGCAGATCCCGTGGAATTCTGAGGTAACCTTCTTCCCTGTCCATTGCACCTCCAATTTTGGTGTCATCAGCAAAGTTACCAACTATATCTCCTATGTTTATATCCAAATCATTTATATAAATGAGGAAAAGCAGTGGACACAGCACCAATCCTTGTGGCACACCATTGGTCACAGGACTCCAGAACAAAAGGCAACCTTTCTCCACCACCCTCTGTCTTCTAACTTCAAGCCAGTTATGTATCCAAATGGCTAGTTCTCCCATATTCCATGAGACCTAACCTTGCTAACAAATCTCCCATGGGGGACCTTGTTGAACATCATATTGAAGTACATCTAGATCACGTCCTTCATCAATGTGCCCTCATCAATCCTCTTTGTTACTTCTTCAAAACACTCAGTCAAGTTTGTGAGACATGATTTACCATGTACAGAGCCATATTGACTATCCCTAATCAGTCCTTGCCTTTTCAAGGTATGTAAATCCTGTCCCTCAGGATTCCCTCCAACAATTTGACCACCATCAATGTCAGGCTCACTGGTCTATATTCTCTGGTTTTTCCGTACCACCTTTCTTAAATAGTGGCACCACATTAGTCAACCTCCAGTCTTCTGGCACCTCACCTGTGACTATTGATGATACACGTATCTCAGCAATGGCCCCACCAATCACTTCCCTAACTTCACACAGAGTTCTAGGCTACAACTGATCAGATCCTGGAGGGTTATCCACCTTTATGTGTTTTAAGACATCCAGTAACTTCTGCTCTGTAACATGGACATTTTTCAATATGTCATATTTGTTTCCACACATTCTATATCTTCCATGTCCTTCTCCACAATAAACACTGATGTAAAGTACTTGTTTAGTATCTCCCTATCTCCAGCAGTTCCAAACATAGGCTGTCTTGCTGATCTTTGAGGGGCCCTATTCTCTCCTAAATACCCTTTTGTCCTTAATGTATTTATGGAATCCCTTTGATTTCTCCTTAATCCTATATGCCAAAGCTATTTTATATCCCCTTTTTGCCCTCCTGATTTCTCTCTTGAGTATAGTCCTATGCCTTTATACTCTTCTAAGGATTCAGTAGATCTCTGCTGTCTATACCTAACATATGCTTCTTTCTTTTTCTTAACCAAAATCACAATTTCTCGAGTCATCCACCATTCCTTACACCTACCAACCTTGCCTTTCACCCTAACAGGAATATATTATTTCTCGACTCTCATCTCATTTTTGTAGGCTTCGTATTTCCAGCTGTCCTTTTATCTGTAAACATCTACCCCCAAAAACCTTTGAAAATTCTTGCCTAAGACCATCAAAAGTGGCCTTCCTCCAATTTAGAACTTCAGCTTTTAGACCTGGTCTATCCTTTTCCATCAATATTTTAAAACTAATAGAATTATGGTCGCAAGCCCAAAGTGCTCCTCCACTGAGACCTCAGTCGCCTGCCCTACCTTGCTTCCCAAGGGTATGTCAAGTTTTTCACTTTCTCTAGTAGGTACTATACATCCAAAACAGTCATTACATCCCCTTAGCTGTAAATTTCCTAAGAAGCAGAGGTTACTCTGAATCACACTATTGTCATTGGTACTCACATAAATCCAGTTAAAATTCTGGTTTTATTGTAATTAAACTGGAGAATAAAATGTATAGGAATTTTATGACATTTTACAGCACATGAGTAAACTAATGCCTCAGGTACTGAGGACAGTTGTGCTTTGTCTGGATTTGGCATCATCCCTCATTTCAACTGTTGTCCAATAATGGCCAAAAAACCTGAATTCTAGAAATGAGTTAAGAGTGGCATCCCTTGAATGAGGCAGTATTTGATCGTGGGTAGCCTTCAAAATCTGAAACATAATTAAATCCATGGATAAACTATTGGTTAGCTGGAGCTGTACTTAGCACATTGTTCTTGGAGGTAAATCATTGTAGCCTGAGTTCCAAAGAGCACTAATCCCAGTCCAACAATATTCAGCCACTTTAGTAATGAAATTTTTCCATCAATAGACCAGAACGGTAACGATCACACAGTGTTCAGTCCCATTTGCAAGTACACAGAAAATGGAGCAGGTTGTGCCCAGATGCCGATAAACCATAGATACTTTTTCAGCTTTGGATGAGGAGGAGCATAGATTTAAGGTTTAGATGAGACATGAGAAAAAAAAAATTCACCCAGGGGCCTGGTAAGAGTTTGGAGTTCATTGCCTGTGAGGATGGTAGAGGCAGAAAGTGCTTAAAAATGTGTTGCTGGAAAAGCGCAGCAGGTCAGGCAGCATCAAAGGAACAGGAGAATCGATGTTTCGGGCATAAGCCCTTCTTCAGGAAGACATTTTGGGCATAAGCCTTTCTTCAGGAATGAGGAGGATGTGCCAAGCAGGCTAAGATAAAAGGGTTGGGACTGAGAAAAGGTGGGGGGGGGGGAAATGTGGAAGGTGGAGAAATCTGCATTCATCCCTTGTGGTTGGAGGGTTCCTCGGCAGAAGATGAGGCACCCTTCCTCCAGGCGTCGTGTTGCCATGGTCTGGCCATGGAGGAGGTCAAGGACCTGCGTGTCCTTGGTGGAGTGGTAGGGGGAGTTAAAGTGTTCAGCCAAGGGGCGGTTGGGTTGGTTGGTGCGGATGTCCCAGAGGTGTTCTCTGAAACGTTCCGCAAGTAGGCGGCCTGTCTCCCCAATGTATAGGAGGCCACATCGGGCGCAGCGGATGCAGTAAATGATGTGTGTGGAGGTGCAGGTGAATTTCTGATGGATATGGAAGGATCTCTTGGGGCCTTGGATGGAAATGAGGGGGGAGGTGTAGGCGCATGTTTTGTATTACTTGCAGTTGCAGGGGAAGGTGCTGGGAGTGGAGGTTGGGTTAGTGGTGCACATCTGTGTCAGAATCTGTCTAATCCATGAGTTTTCCACAAGGATATCCGCGATATGATTCCCATTTATGAACTACAGTATTGCAAATTTCTTGAAATTAATAATAACCACCTTGACAGATCAAAGTCAGCAATTGAATTGCTTGTGATATTCAGTCTAGGTTTGGCGATTATCCTATAATTACTGATATTGGCAGTCAACCCCATCCAAGCCTTCTCCTTTTGTCCATTATAAAGATAACTTTGTCTTTTGGATTGCCGACTGAAAGAGGACCTACTGTGATATTGTGATGACTGGGCTAGATATTGGAAAATGTAGCATGAAATTATGCAAATTTAAGTTCGCAGTCGATCAGAATTACAATGATAAAATTACAGAATCATAGCATTATACAGGACAGATGGAGGCCATTCCATCCATTGTGTTTGAACTGATCCTCAGAAGATCTAGCCAGCTAGTTTCATTCTCCAGCTCTATCTCAGTAATGCTCTAAATTTATTACTTTCAAAAATATATATTTAACTTTCCTGGAATTTGCCTCCTCCACTCTCCAAGGCAGTGTATTCCAAATGCTAACAACTTTCAGAAGAAGACGTTTCTCCTCATCACATGCCTAAATGTCCGGCGTACAATCCTGAAAGTGTGTCTTTTTGTTGTTTAGTGGATTGTGGGCGCGCCTGACCAGGATTTGTTGCCAATCCCTAATTCCCTGTGAGTTGCATGTACTTGTGATTCCATCTCAGAGGGCAGGTGTGAACAACTTTGCTGTGGATCTGGAGTTGCATGTAGACTATACAGAGGAAAGATAGTAGATTTCCTTCCCTAATGGACATTACTGAACCTGCTCAGTATTTATGACAACCAGCAATGGTTTAAATGAAAAAAAAAATAGACTGGCTTTTAATTCCAGTTTGGTTTTTATTGAATTCAAATTTCACCATCAACTATGATGAAAGTTGAACTCGGGAACTCAGAACATTAAACTGATTTCACAGGTGCACATAAATAGAAAAGTGTGGTATGGTTGATCAATGTGTTCATTTCAATTTAAGATTGGGTTTCCAGAGTTGAGAAAAATTTGTCTTGTATCAAATATTAAAGAGTTTGTCAGAGGTGTTTGACAGCTCAAAAGATTGTAATAGCACACGCCTTTTATCCCTTTAGTCTAAGGGTTAAAGGTATTGTTTTACTTTGAAATCTTGGTTGACATTCAGCATGATTACAATCATTTGGACAAGCATCTGATATAAAAAACAAAACTAATTATGATTTTATTTCTGTAACTGTGTACTATTTTGTTTTATCAGTCTTATCTTGTATATAGTTCAGATCTTTGTTCTGAATTCATTTGGAATTATTGATATTAACTTCTCGATTTTTTTTTATTTCTCTTCTACAGTAAGTCTTATTGAGTGCTGAAATCTGTGTCAAATGCAATAAGCAAGTTGGGGACTCAAATAAAAGCAAACTACTGCCAATGATGGACTTCAGAAATAAAAACAGAAACTTCTGGATAAACTGAGCACGTTTGGTAGTTGCTGTGGCAAGAGAAACAAAGTTGATGTTTCGAGTGCAGTATGACTCTTTTTAGAACTTCAGTTTGCAAACTCACGACCTGGCATTTCTCCATTCAACCATTGCAACCAAGGCAGGCATAAACCATATTTCAAAGAAAAATGTAATAGGTCCTGTCCGAAGCTGTAACCAAATTGATCTAAAAATGAGGTACCAACCTATAGACATCTACTTGCATGCCAGGCAATAGATGTAGCATGCAATCAAAAGAACTAAGTGAGCCACATCCAATGGATTAAACACAAGATATTCAGTGTTGCCACATTATCAGTAGGCAATTAACAACTAGAGGTGTGGAGAATTCCCATCAGCAATAATGGAAGTATCCATCATAACAATGTGGAAGACAGCTAATTTGCTAGCTTCCTCAAACTGTCCAATTGTCAGTCCATTAGTGTAGTCGTTATCATCAGCAAAGGGATAGAAAGTGTTGTTGATAGTGTTATCAATTGGTATTTACTCACCAATAATCTCCCCTGGGATGCTCAGTTTGGATTTCACCAGAGTCATTGAGCTCCTGACTTAATTGAAACCTTGGTCCCAGCATGGGCACAAGAGATGTACTCCAGAAGTGAAATGTATGTGAGTTCGCTTGATATGAAGGCAGTGCGGTGGCTCAGTGTTTAGCACAGCTGCCTCACAATGCCCAGAACTCTACAATTCGACCCTCGGACAACTGAATTTGCGGAGTTTGCACTTTCTCCCCATGTCTGTGTGCACTTCCTTTGGGTGCTTTAGTTTCCTCCCACAATCCCATGATGTGTAGATTTAGTGGGTTGGCCATGGTAAATTGTCCAGAGTGCTCAAGGATGTGCAGGCTAGCTGGATTAATGATAGAAAATGGAGAAACAGGGTAGGTGGCATCCAGAAGCCCCTAACAAAGTACAATCAATGTGAATGGGGAAGAAAAATCTCCAGGATTGAACTCTTCTGAAAAATAGATGATTGTAGTGTTGGCTATCAATAATTTTAATACGATGATCAAGGCAGCAATCACATAAGGTAGTTTCCAGGTCTAATCATCTTCATCAACTTTATCGTTGACCATTCATTCATCAGAAGCTCAGAAGTGGTACTGTTCTCTGATGATTGCACTATGCAGAGCACCATTAACAACTTGTCAGACACTGAGACACCTCAAGTTGAAAAAACAAAACTTGCCCAACAACAGGATTTCAGCTGATAAGTAGCAGGTAACAATGGTTACTTGTCCAAGATAACTGCTGTCTCCATCAAGAAATAATCCAATTAGTTCTCTTTGACAGGCAATGACTTTGCCAAAGCTGAATATATCCTCCACAGTTAATCACCAGAGGCATACCATTGACCAGACACCAAGGAGAGGCTGACAGGTCAGTAAAGTGACCACATGGGTAGATCAGAGGCTTGTAATTTTGTACAAATTAACTCACCTCTGTGCAACAGCTATCCACTATCTGCAAGTCACCAATCGGGAGTGTCATGTCATATTCTTCACTTGTCTGGATGATTGCAGCTCCAGGAACACATAAACGTTTTGACACTACCCAGGACAGAACAGCTTGCTGCTGTGGTTCTGTTCGTCGAGCTGGGAATTTGTGTTGCAGACGTTTCGTCCCCTGTCTAGGTGACATCCTCAGTGCTTGGGAGCCTCCTTTGAAGCGCTTCTGTGATGTTTCCACCGGCATTTATAGTGATTTGTATCTGCCGCTTCCGGTTGTCAGTTTCAGCTGTCTGCTGCAGTGGCCGGTATATTGGGTCCAGGTCGATGTGCTTATTGATTGAATCTGTGGATAAGTGCCATGCCTCTAGGAATTCCCTGGCTGTTCTCTGTTTGGCTTGTCCTATAATAGTAGTGTTGTCCCAGTCAAACTCATGTTGCTTGTCATCTGCATGTGTGGCTACTAAGGATAGCTGGTCATGTCGTTTCGTGGCTAGTTGGTGTTCATGGATACGGATCGTTAGCTTTCTTCCTGTTTGTCCTGTTTGCCACACTACCATACATCAAGAGCATTTCCGTGCTGCAGTGTGTTGTGGCCCTTTTGAATAGTGTCTTGATGCAACTTCTTTTGTTTGTGTTGGGGTGGTTGCTTTCATAGTTTAGGATTTGGTCTGTGTGTGTGGCTTTCCTGTATACCTTTGTGGTGAATTCTCCATTCGGTGTTCTCTGTACCATCACGTCTAGGAATGGGAGTTGGTTGTCCTTTTCTTCCTCTCTAGTGAATCGGATTCCTGTGAGTGTGGTGTTGATGATCCAGTGTGTGTTCTCTATTTCTGTGTTTTTAATGATTACAAAGGTATCATCTACATATCTGACCCAGAGTTCGGATTGAATTTGTAGTAAGACTGTTTGTTCTAACCTTTGCATTACCGCTTCTGCTATGAGTCCAGAGATGGGTGAGCCCATAGGTGTTCCATTGATTTGTTCATATATTTGGTTGTTGAATGTGAAGTGTGTTGTGAGGCACAGGTTCAGTAGTTTGAGTATGTAGTCTTTGTTGATAGGTTCCCCGTCTTGTTGTCTGTTCTGTATGTCCAGCAGGTTGGCTATTGTTTCTCTGGCTAGGGTTTTGTCGATAGAGGTGAACAGTGCCATTTCATCGAATGAGACCATGGTTTCTTCCTTGTCTATGTGTATATTTCTGATGATGTCCAAGAATTCCTGTGTTGATTGCATAGAGTGTCTTGATCCGCTGATCAGGTGTTTCAGTTTCTGCTGTAGTTCTTTCGCCAGTTTGTGTGATGGTGTCCCTGGTAGTGATACTATGGGTCTGAGTGGGATGTCTGGTTTGTGCACTTTAGGTAGTCCATAGAATCTGGGGGTGTTGTTGCTTTCAGGTTTCATTCTCTGTAGGTCAATCCTGGTTCTCTGTCCGTTTTTTTGTAGGTTCCTCAGTGTGTTGTTTATCCTATTGGTGACCTGTGGGGTGGGGTCAAACTCCCTCTTTTGGTAGGTGTTGGTATCTGCAAGTTTTTGTTGCGCTTTTTGAATGTACTCTGCTTTGTCCAGGATGACCGTCATTCTGCCTTTGCCTGCTGGTAGTATGATTATGTTCTTATCGTTTCTTAGTGCTTTTAGTGCTTCCCTCTCCTTGGGGTTGAGATTATGTGTTTATCTTTTCCTTGTTATCAGGGGTACAATACTTTGTCTCACTGTTTGTTGTGTCTCTTCTGTCAGTCCATTGTTTCTGAGTGTGCATTCTAGTGCTGCTAGGAAGTCTGCTGTCTTGGTGTCCCTGTGGTTGTAGTTGATTCCCTTGGCCAGTATTGTTCTTTCCCTGTCTGTGAGCTGTCTGTGAGAGAGGTTTCTAACCCAGGAGTGTGTTGTGGTGTCCTCTCTGTTGTGTGTTAGTTTGGCCATTTTTTCTTTTAGTACTGTTTTTTTTGCGGTGTGTGGTCCTGTTCTGTCCTATGGTGACGGCCTGTTCTATGGTCCAGGTCCATTCCTGATTGGTGGTTTTTGAAATTAACAATTTTTGGCACGCAATTTCTTGTTTGTATTTGTGTAGTCTGTTGAGTGCGTCTGTAATCATTACCTGGATCATCCTGAATCCATTCTGTCTGGCTGTGTCCCTGGCTTGTGGGTTGTTGACTGGTGGTCTGTATCAGACACATGGTGGAAGGATTCGATTCTTTCAGCATTCGTGCAGGAACCGGAGTTGTTCGTTTGTGGCGCTTAGGCGGTTGGCACAGGATTCCCATTTCCTGGCTTGTCTCAGCGTCTCTCGCCCATAGGTGTTCAAAGTTTGGGAGAAGATTTGTAGCTCGGGTGTTTGTTGTTGTGGTTCTGTTCGCCGAGCTGGGAATTTGTGTTGCAGACGTTTCATCCCCTGTCTAGGTGACATTCTCAGTGCTTGGGAGCCTCCTTTGAAGCGCTTCTGTGATGTTTCCTCCGGCATTTATAGTGATTTGTGTCTGCCGCTTCCAGTTGTCAGTTCCAGCTGTCTGCTACAGTGATACCTTTGTAATCATTAAAAACACAGAAATAGAGAACACATACCGGATCATCAACACCCCACACTCACAGGAATCCGATTCACTAGAGAGGAAGAAAAGGACAACCAACTCCCATTCCTAGACGTGATGGTACAGAGAACACTGAACAGAGAATTCACCACAAAGGTATACAGGAAAGCCACACACACAGACCAAATCCTAAACTATGAAAGCAACCACCCCAACACACACCAAAGAAGTTGCATCAAGACACTGTTCAAAAGAGCCACAACACACTGCAGTACACCAGAACTGCAAAAAGAGGAAGAAGAACACCTATACAATGTATTCGCCAAAAACGGATACCCCTGCAACTTCATCAACAGATGCCTAAGGGAAAGACAACGGAATGAGGACATGCCACACCCCAAAGGACTAGCCACACTACCATACATCAAAAACATTTCTGAACTGACAGCCAGACTACTGTGACCACTAGGACTCATAACAGCACACAAACCAACAGCCACTCTCAGACAACAACTCACCAGGACGATACCCAGCATGAGCAAAACCAATGTAGTGTACAAAATCCCATGCAAGGACTGCACAAAACACTACATAGGACAAACAGGAAGACAGCTAAAGATTCGCATCCATGAACACCTACTAGCCACGAAATGACATGACCAGCTATCCTTAGTAGCCACACACTCAGATGACAAGCAACATGAGTTCGACTGGGACAACACTACTATTATAGGACAAGCCAAACAGTGAACAGCCAGGGAATTCCTAGAGGCATGGCACTTATCCACAGATTCAATCAATAAGCACATCGACCTGGACCCAATATACCGACCACTGCAGAGGACAGCTGGAACTGACAACAGGAAGCGGCAGATACAAATCACTATAAATGCCGGAGAAACATCACAGAAGCGCTTCAAAGGAGGCTCCCAAGCACTGAGGATGTCACCTAGACGTGGGACGAAATGTCTGCAACACAAATTCCCAGCTCGGCAAATAGAACCACAGCAACCAACACCCGAGCTACAAATCTTCTCCCAAACATTAAACAGCTTGCTTGAACTCAATTGATAAGAATAGAGCTGGAACAATTTGGCGATGTTCTCTGGCAGATTAATTACCAGTTGACAAGCCAGAACTCGAGTTATAGTTAATTACAGTGGGTTGGAGCCAATGAAGACTTCACCCCTGGTTGTTTTTGACACAATAATATGTTGGGTAACAGCTAAACATTGCTCACTTTTATGGTGTGATGATACTGTGGATTTACGAGATCTGTTTTGTCCTGGATTCATTTAGAGAGGTATTGGTTCACAGCTGGTGAGCAGTCTCTGAGTACATGAACAACATGACCGTCCCCGTTTTTTTAACAATTGGAACAATAGAAGTAGCATGAGTGGGTGTGCTGAAGTTCTCACAGATCCTGTATTTTTCCTTGACTTTCAGCAGTTGTTTCTTGGGTGTCAGCGGAATTGGAAGGCAGTGAATCTCTCCTGGTTGGTAGTCTTACTCTCCGATTTATCTTTTGATGTTCTTTCCTCCTTGTTTGGAGAAAAGCACATGAGACAATCTGTTTCTGAATTTGCCTTTTTAACAAGGGTGTGCTCATGTGATGTAACCATATTAGAAAAGCTAATCTGTAGTAGCAAAGTATTTTATCATTCTATTAAGTTTTCCAACAGAATTAAGCTATTCCAAGTTCCTCTTTCTGTTGTTGTATTTGACTGTCATGCTTGAATAAATTGTGTTTTGAGTAGTTTAACCAATCGAATAGTATCTGGAATACAGTACCTTCCATTTGCCTATAAGAAAACATTAGGGTCAAGGCTATTTTCTTACTATATTTTGAGGCTGTCTGGTCAGTTCCTTAACAATAGAAACTGATTAAAAGGAGCAATGATGAGAACAGCAGACAGCAGGATTTGATTATATATAGGGACATTGCAAATGATTCCTCCTCCATCACTTTAACCACCTAGCCCTCATCAGAGATCAAGACTCCACTTGATTGCCACTCCACCCACCACTTTCAAAATGCATTCCGTTCACTCCTAATGCAGATTAGCAACAGAGAACACAATTTACAAGATGCATAGTAGCGCCATTGCTCCTTCAACCACATCTCACATACTCTACAGCCTTAGAAGGTCAAGGACAGCAAATGCACTGAAATACACACAAGTGTTGGCTGGTTGGCCAATTATTTCTGACTGATGGGGGCTGTCAGCATTATGGGAAGTATGGATGATCAATTCAAGAAAAATACAAGTCACAAATTTATTTCCTTTGCTTACAGCCCTTCAAATGGTCACATGATGAAGCTTTTAGCAAGCAGCAAAAAACACTTTCCAATGGCTGTTGTGGTGTATTGGTAGTGTCCCTGTGTTGTGTCCATGTGGTGTTTTTGGGCTGAAATTGCATCCCATTAGTGTAACATAGTATTCACAAAGCCACTACATATTTGCACATGAAACAGCTTGCTGAACTTGTCATGCACTTGTTTGAGTTCTTCTGACCTTCTGAATCATTTACAACTTTCGGCACTTTATAAACTCAGAAATTGTGACCTTTGGCGCATTCAGTGGCAAACTTTGTGCGATGCACAATGAGCAATGATCTGACCACATTTAGCAATGTCATAGTCAAGATGGGGACACTGAAAGTTAGATGGTGATAATATTCTCGTTGCTAGAAATTTGGGTCCTGGACTTCTGATAACTCCACATATACTAGTCCTGAATATCCACTCTAAGTTTTTGACTAGAAGATGAAAATTCAGAAGTTCTAATGATCCATCGATGTGAAAGATTAACGGTGCTTCTCTGTGCAGATGTTGCCTGGTTTTCCACATGTTTTCAGCAATTTCTTGCTGTAATTGTATTTGAAATTATTTCCTTCATGATTCTCATTGTTGACTAAAGTGGTGATGTCAAGAGTGTGGTGCTGGAAAATCACAGCAGGTCAGGCAGCATCCAAGGAGCAGGAAATCATTGTTTCGGGCAAAAGCCCTTCATCAGGAATGAGGCTGGGAGCCTCAGGGGTGGAGAGA
>NC_057722.1:65409584-65425743 GCF_004010195.1 Chiloscyllium plagiosum | reverse complement strand
GGGGCTGGGAGGAAGGTAGCTGAGAGTGCAATAGCTGGATGGAGGTGGGGGTAATGGTGACTGGTCGGAGATGAAGGTGGAGCAGATAGATGGGAAGGAAGATAGACAGGTAGGCTGGATCATGAGGATGGTGCTGAGCTGGAAGGTTGGAACTTGGATCAGATAGGGGGAGGGGAAATAATGAAACTAGTGAAATCCACATTGATGCCATAGGGTTGGAGGGTCCCGTGGTGGAAGATGAAGCATTCTTCCTCCAGGCATCAGCTGGTTAGGGAGTGGCAACGGAGGAAGCCCAGGACCTGCATGTCCTTGGCAGAGTGGGAGGGGGAGTTGAAGTGTTCAACCACAGGGCAGTAGGGTTGGTTGGTGCGGGTGTCCCAGAGATGTTCTCGGAAGCGCTCTTTGAGTAGGCATCCTGTCTTCTTAATCCAGAGGAAACTGCATCAGGAACAACAGATACAGTAAATGACATGCTCGGAAGTGCAGGTGAAACTTTGATGGATGTGAAAGGCTCCTTTGGGGCCTTGGACAGAAGTGAGCGGGGAAGTGTGGGCGCAGGTTTTGCGATTCCTGCAGTGGCAGGGGAAGGTGTTGGGAGGGGAGGGTGGGTTGTTGGGGGGCATGGACGTGACGAGGTAGTTATGGACAGAATGGTCTTTATGGAAAGCGGATTGGGTGGGGAGAGAAATATATCTCTGAGGTTGCGGTCCGTTTTTAGGTAGCAGAAATGGAGGAGGATGATGTGATGTATACAGAGGTTGGTAGAGTGGAAGGTGAGGACCGGGGAGTTCTATCCTTGTTGTGACTGAAGGAGTGGGGTTCGAAGCAGAGGTGCGAGAAGTGGATGAGATGCACTGGAGGGCATCTTCAACCACGTGGGAGCGGAAATTGTGGTCTTTAAAGAAGGAGGCCATTTGGTGTGTTCTGCGGTGGAACCGGTAATCCTGGGAGCAGATGCGGTAGAGGTGGAGGAATTAGAAATAAGGGACAGCATTTTTACAGGAGGCAGGTTGGGAGGAGATGTATTCTAGGTAGCTGTGGGAGTTCATGGGTTTGTAGAAGATGACAGTGTTGAGTCGGTCACCATTGATGGAAACGGAGAAGTCCAGGAAGGGGAGGGAGGTGTCTGAGATGGTCCAGATGAATTTAAGATCAGGGTGGAATGTGTAGGTGAAGATGATGAACTGTTCAACCTCCTCATGGGAGATGAGTTGGCACCGATACAGTCATCAATGTAGCAAGGAAAAGGTGGGGCATGGTGACTGTGTAACTATGGAAGATCGACTGTTCCATGTGGCCGACAAAGAGACAGGCATAGCTAGGGTTCGTGCAGATGCCCATGGCTACCCCTTTCATCTGGAGGAAGTGGGAGGATTCAAAGGAGAAATCATTGAGGGTGAGGACCTGTTCAGCCAAACAAATTAGAGTGTCAGTGAAAGGGTACTCGTGGGGATGTCAGGAGAGGAAGAAATGGAGGGCTTGGAGGTCCTGGTCATGGCAGATGGAGGTGTTTAGGAACTGCATGGTGAAGATGAGATATTGTGGGACAAGGAAACAAAAGTCTTGAAGGAAGTGGAGAGCATGGGCGGTGTCCTGAATATATGTGGGAGTTCCTGGGCCGGGGGAATAGGACAATATCAAAGTACATGGAGATACAGGCTTAGTCAGGCTTATGGATCTTGGGTAGGAGGTGGAACTATGAGGTTAGAAGCTGTGGGTGGGAGATTCTTGGATTAGATTACTTACAGTGTGGAAACAGGCCCTTCGGTCCAACAAGTCCACACTGACCCACCGAAGCGCAACCCACCCACACCCATTCTCCTACATTTACCCCTTCGCCTAACACTACAGACAATTTAGCTTGGCCAATTCACCTAACCTGCACATTTTTGGACTGTGGGAGGAAACCGGAGCACAGGAGGAGTGTGGAAACTCCACACAGTCAGTCACCTGAGGCGGGAATTGAACCTGGGTCTCTAGCGCTGTGAGGCAGCATTGCTAACCACTGTGCCACCATGCCGTCCAACGTACCTGAGGTAATTAGGTTGTGTGCTGATATGTTTTCTTAAGGGACTAGATAAATAATATGTCGATGTTGAACAGGGATTGAAATCAATTGGGCACACATTAACATAAATAATGAAAACACAGCTTATAAAACACAGTCATCAGACTGCCAGCCAAGAACGGCTACTTTCCCTGTCAAAGATGCGTTATTGGCTTCTTTTCGTCATAATTTCTATTGTTGCCCTGGCAGGGTCCAGTAATGATCTGGGCTGCAAACCTTGGGGTAGGTTTGATTTACTGGGCTTGTCGAAGGATGGAAATGTCACGTTGGGAGGAATTTTTTCTTTGCATTACCACGTTGAGTACCCGGACCTCTCATTTAGCAATCGCCCGGAGCCAGCAAAATGCCTCAGGTTGGTGGGTACTATGAGATGCTTCATTTTGGAATGAGGGTTAATTATCAGTTAAGGCATTGTGAGAGCTCTCTTGCTTTTCTTCGAAATAGGTCCTTCGAATCTAAGAAGGTCGGCGATCCCCTTAATGTTTCATTTGAAATTGGGCACATAGTCAGAAACTTGCTCAAAGTTAATAAGATTTTGTGCTCAAGGCTCTGTGTTACAATATAGACCCGTCAACTTCCAGCTTAGAGACAACAGTGGTACCAATTAATAATGCTAATAATAGCTACGTTGTGCTGATATAATTGGATCATTGCTTTCTGTGTTTTGTCTTAACCTTGTTTCTCCGCTTTCTGTAGCTTTTGGTTCCGTCCTTTCCGTTTTGCACTGGCAATGATTTTTGCAATAGAAGAAATAAACAATGACACAGCTTTGCTTCCCGGTGTCACTCTGGGATACCGCATATATGATTCTTGTGATTTGCCCCAGTTATCATTAAAAGCAGCTTTGGAGTTTCTAAACAGTCCTGAGGCAAGCACACCGCCTGATAACTGTGAAAACTCTTCCGTTGTTTCTGCGATTGTTGCTGATTCTGGATCCACGCAGTCTTTAGCAATAGCACCTTCCATTGGTGCCTTCAGAATCCCTATGGTAAGAGATGGTGTTTAATAACTCAGTCATACAAAGTGAACAAATTTATGTCAACTGTATATGATGTGATGTTATATGCGCCATTTAATCCATCTTTCCAAGATTCATAACATTTTTGATGATCCAAAACAGAGTCTTTATTTACATTCGCATTAGAATTTCATTCAGGTTAGTCAAACTGACCAGAACAATTTTAATGATAGCGTTTTGGTTCGGCATAGTTATAGCTTTATCATCAGGTTATTATTATTTTTCTTCGAAGATATTGCTTGGGGAGTCTTATTTCACAAATCTGGCGATAAAAAGTAAAATATGATAAACGAACCTTTCAAAAATGATTACAAATAAATTGGCAAATTTTGTTCATTTTTATTCTTTCACGAGATACGAGCAGATCTGACAAAATCATCCTCCGTCATCAGCTCAGCAATAAACACGGTCAACAGAATGCTAAACTACAGCTCACAAACATTATGTAACCACTGAAATAAGTTAAATAATAAAAGTAAAATATTTCAGAATCAGCTCACTGGGGCATGTGTAACTCATAGCTGAGAGACAGTGATCTTAATGTTGGTTCCAGAAACCAGATGAAATTCTTCAAAGTTCAAGTTCGCAGCCCTGAATTAAAAACAGACTCTTGTTGCACATGGTGCTAAAGATCTGATGTGTTGGATGAAGAGGTATTCCAAGTTTAGGCAATGGTGTAAGGGAGGTCAAGTAGCATTAGTCACACACCCTGTACGTTGCTTAGCTTTTCTCTTCTTTCCCTTCAAAGGGAAGGGAGAAAAGGTGAAGGCGACTGTGGACCATCAATGCAATGTTGCACAAAGTTTGCATCACTCACAAGAAACCTGTAGAAAGACTGTTGGATGATGTTCTTCGTGTTAAATTGTGAGAACAGGATATGCAGTCAGGACAAGGTGAATCATGAAAGTGCAGTGGTTGTAATGAACGCTGAGAGAAAATATTTGAATGGGACATTTAGGAATTATTAAATAAATAGTTTACTATGCTCTTAAGATGGGCCATTGTTGTCAGCATGATGCGAGTTGGTATATTTGCTCTTCTCAACCAATATCTATGTGTGATATCATGAACAATCACACACTTTAATGGAAACACAAATGTTTTTGCTTTATTTCTGACAGGTTAGCTACTTTTCTACCTGTGCGTGCCTAAGCAATAGAAAGGAATATCCATCATTTTTTCGAACAATACCGAGTGATTACTATCAGGCGAGAGCATTAGCTCAGCTGGTGAAACATTTCGGATGGACCTGGATCGGGACAATTAAGAGTGACGATGACTATGGAAACTTTGGAATGCAAGCATTTGAAGAGGCAGCCCAACAGTTAGGAGTTTGCATAGCCTTTTCCGAGTCATTTCATATAACATACGCTCGAGAGAAGTTACTGAAAACAATTGACACCATAAAAACCTCTTCTACAAAAGTTGTCGTTGCATTTGCGGGTGAACCAAGCATGCGTACTCTACTAAAAGAAACGATTAGACAAAATGTCAGCGGTGTACAATGGATTGGGAGCGAATCATCGGTTTCCACATTGCTTCTTCCTCCAGAGGAAAGTAAAACAATTGCTACTGGTACAATTGGAATTGCAATTCGCAAAGTCAGCATACCAGGGTTGAGGGAGTTCCTAATGAAAGTCCATCCATCCCTGTATCCAGGGAACCTCTTGGTGAAAAAGTTTTGGGAAAGTTGTTTTGGCTGCACTCTCAGTGATAGAAATAAAACAGATTCACGAAAAGCTGGACCAGAGCTTAAGGAATGCACAGGAAGAGAAAATTTACAGAATGTCCAAAATGAGTTTACTGATGTGTTACAATACAGAATCACTTACAACGTGTACAAAGCAACTTATGCTATAGCTCATGCACTCCACAATATGGCGTCATGTAAAACTGGGGAAGGACCTTTCTCTAATGGGAGTTGTGCAAGTGTTTCAAGTTTTCAGGCTTGGCAGGTGAGGAACATTTAGCATAGTTTAATGACTGTATTTACATATGTACCCAATGTGATCGAATTCATGGTTGGATATTTGCAATTAATGTAAACCTTTTCCGATTTTGACTTTTTTTAAAGTTAATGTATTACATGAGAACGGTAAATTTCACAAGCAAGATCGGAGAGAAAGTTTATTTTGATGAAAATGGAGACCCTGTCGCAACATATGACATTGTAAACTGGCAACCAAATGCCCTCGGTGACATTGACATTGTAAATGTTGGGCACTATGATGGAGCAGCTCGTTCTGGAGAAGAACTTTCCATAATAGAAGAGGCAATTGTTTGGAGAGGCGGTCAGAAGTCGGTAAGATTTGTGCAGAACCATCCTTTTTCAAAAACTGCCCGATTTTTTATTTCAATTTCCTTACTCTGAAAAAAAAAGTGAACTGGTGGTTGTTGTGTTAAATACAATGTGCTACTCTTTATTTCTTGATATTGAATGAAACTGCAAATTATCAATCATTTTTAAATTGAAAAATTCTATTCGCCATATTGCAAGTGGCTTGGTTGAATCAGCCCAGAAAGAAAGACCAGTGAGATATTTTATTTCCATCCGTTTCAGCAGCAGGATGCTTTTACACACAACTGATGTAGTTAGAAATGACAAAAAGTAAGGCATTGCAGTTAAACAATAAAGTCAAAACTATAACAAAATATTAAGTGACAAGTATTGAACGAATGAATGTATGAACAAAGCCGTAAAAATCTACAAGTACTCACATGTGGTTAATAGGAAAAAAAAGGTTTGGAGGGCAATGGATCAATTAGTTTGTTATCAAGGACACTATGGTTCATATCCAGCTTGGTTGCAAACACATTTGTGCCACACAAGTACCAAACAATGACTGTCTCTGACGAGGGAGGATCTAATCATGTCGTCTTGTTATTCAATAGCATCAGCATCACCGAATCCCCACACTATCAACATCTCAGGGGATATGTTTTATGAGAAATTGACCTGGTCTAATTATATAGGTACTGTGGCTGTAAGAGCTAGGAAACCTGCAACAAGTAACTCACCTCTGCTCTCTCCAAACATAACCAGCACCTGCAGGGCACTGGTCAGATCTGTGAAAGAATGCTCTCACTTGCCGGGGTACGTGCACATCCAATAACTCTGAAGAAACTAGACACTTGATTGGCACCACATCCACAAACATTCACTTCCTCTCTCACAGATACTCAGTAGCAGCAACCACAAAACAGTCACCCTCTTCACTTGGAAATACCTCTCAGTTCCTCTGTTATGACATGATAGGTCAACCAATAGGAAATAGATTGCAATTGTTTGGGAAAGAAGCTCAAAGTCAATATGGAATGAACAATAAATGCTGGTCTCGCAAGGACCATTCACATACATAATTCTTTCATTCTGAATCTGGTTTTCATTTCAGGCTTGATCCGGTATTACTGTAAAGTACGTTTGATTTTGTTTAGTTCATTCTCTATTTCCTTTTTCAGTAATAAATGAATCAACTCGAAGATCACATTATGAATGTTTTTACGAAAATTTGGATTCATTAAAAATGTCCTGGTTCTGCAACAGCAAATGCACTTTACAGTGGCTTTCAACTGTGATATAACCAGGTGAAAATGCGTAACATTAGTTCAAAAAGGACAGTCCCAATAATGTAACAGAAATAGCCATTACACTGTAACTCCAACTGAATGTTGTAGATTTGCCATATGGAGTTACTAGTATTTCTCAACCATTGTATTCATCTTCGTAATTAGGTTCTGAAGGCTGTTTGCTCTGAAAGCTGCCAAAAAGGTACAAGAAAAGCACAAAGAAAAGGACAACCTATTTGCTGTTTTGATTGCATAAAATGTGCACACGGTGAAATTAGTAACACGACTGGTAAGCAAATACCATAGCAAAAGGCATTGCTGCTTAAACTTCATGCCTACATTTCATACGCGTTAAGATTCCTGCTATCATCATGAAGGCTTGTGTTACTTTTTAGATTCCATTCATTGTATAAAATGTCCACTGGAATTCAAATCTAATGAAAGACGGGATCAATGCATTCCAAAGGAAATCGAGTTTCTTTCCTTTTTCGAGATAATGGGAATCGTTCTGATGACCTTGGCGCTGTTAGGAGTCTGCACCACTGTTGGTATATTCGCAATATTCTACATCAATCGGCACACTCCAATTGTTAAAGCTAATAATTCTGAGTTAAGCTTCCTTCTTCTTTTTGCTCTGATGCTTTGTTTTCTATCTTCAATTACATTCATTGGTGAACCCTTAGTTTGGTCTTGTATGCTCTGCAACGTAGCGTTTGGTATTAGTTTTGTTCTTTCTATATCTTGTGTATTGAGTAAAACAATTGTCGTGGTGATGGCATTCAAAGCAACATTTCCCAGCAATAATATGATGAAGTGGTTTGGACCAAGACAACAGCGGCTCATGGTTTATATCCTTACGCTGGTACAATGTGTAATATGTACTGCCTGGTTAATTGCATTTCCACCTTATCCTCTGAAAAACACTAGTCACTCTAATGAGATAATCGTGTTTGAATGCAATGTAGGATCTTCATTAGCCTTCTACAGTGTACTCGGTTATATTGGATTTCTATCCTGCGTGTGTTTTGTCGTAGCTTTTCTAGCTCGACAACTTCCAGATAACTTCAATGAAGCGAAACACATAACGTTCAGTATGTTTATCTTTTGCACAGTTTGGATAACGTTCATTCCGGCGTACATAAGTTCGCCAGGGAAATATGCTGTGGCGGTTGAAATATTTGCTATTTTGGCCTCCAGCTTTAGTCTGCTTATTTGCATTTTTACTCCAAAATGTTATATTATTCTGTTGAAGAAAGAAAACAATACAAAGAGGAACATGATGGGCTCAGTGACATCAAATTAAAGTTTTGAAAACGTTCGTCAGTGCGGCATTGATATTTTAGTAATAATTATTTCCACATAAAGATGGTGAATAGGAATTCTATGTGGAGAGCTGTGAAACTGAATATTTTAACAGCACCTATTTTACAGATTTAAAGAAAGTAACAATAACCAACAGGAAGAGCAATTTTGACGTTGGGTTGATAACTTGGACTATTTTGTGCATCTCCGCCGATTTTCATTAAATATGGATCACATTCACTTTTATTTACTTCCCGTTCTTGGGATTTATTAATTGAATGAAGTTTTGATTTAAATCTTGCTTTATCAAACAAAAGGAAACAGTGCTGAAACTTGGTGCATTCAAATTTGCAAAGTCAATCCCTCAAATCGATTTCACAAAATACGTTGATAAAAATATACTCACTCAACATTGGTGGGGGGCGGGGTCTGTGGAGGGAAGTGGTGTGATGGTAGTCATGGGAATAGGGGAGGGTTTTGAATGGTAAACCTCGGATGCTGCCTGAACTGCTGTGCTCTTCCAGCACCATTGATCCAGAATCTGGTTTCCAAGGGTTTGGAATGGTAAACCTCGGATGCTGCCTGAACTGCTGTGCTCTTCCAGCACCATTGATCCAGAGGGTTTGGAATGTTCGAGTGCACTGGTTTGGCAACAATATCGTAAAGTAGATCATCGGCCTATTTCAGAATTAGTTTTACATTCATCTTTAGTGAAAGCACACAAATAATTAGTTTTTTTTCTTCATGACATCTCTATCATGTGTAGTCGCTAACCAGCAGGTCTTAAATGGTTTAGCTAAAATGTATTGCACGTCTTCTCACTGTGGTGCGGCAATTCACAACATTAAGTTACTCAATTCAATCACCTAATTTACCAAGTCATTCCTGAATTTTTTTTTGTTCAGAACTCGGATATTCTGCACGCATAGTTTTCTACCTTGATTGCAACTAATAGAGATTACAAATTGGGGTTTCAACACATTTATCCATTATTTGTGCACATTAGCGACATGATGTCCATTGATCTGAATTCAATTCTTCCTAAATAAAGGTGCCAGAAGGGTGTTTATTGTGGGCCAAATTCCAGAAACCATTATTAAACATAAAATTATTAAATATCTCCATCAGGAATAGAAACTTTCATGAAGCAAATGGAGTTTTGGAAGTCATATTTCTCAAACTTTGAACTAAGTTCTCTGGGTTGGAGAAGCCAACAGTCCTGGATGAAAGGCATATTTGTTATCTTGGGGGAGGTGAGTGATCGAGGAGGAGATTTTATCAGTCCCTGGATCATTGCCAATCCAAGGATGGAGGAATGTTCCCTTACAGACTGGGCTGTGGGAGAGTAATTTTGCTACAAAGGTGTACTCCTGTTTCTTATGATCCATAAGCATTGCTGCTACTGCGTGTCAATGGTGGAGGGAATGGATACTTGTGGATGTAGTGCCAAACAAGTGGTCTGGTTTGTCCAGGATGGTGTCAAGCTTCTTGAGTGTTGTTGGGGCTGGACTCAACCAGGCAAGTGGGGACTTTTCCATGACACTCCTGGCTTGTGCTTTGTAGATGTTGGACAGATTCTGAGGAGTCAGGAGATGACTTACTCACTACAGTATTCCTAGCTTCGGACCTGCTCTTGTAGCCAGAGTTTATGTGTTCAGTCCAGTTGAGTTTCTGATTAATGATAACCCCCAGGAGGTTGATGGTAGGGGAGTCAGTGATCGTAACACCATTGAATATCAAGGGGCTGTGATTATATTGTGTCTTATTAGTGATGGTTTTAGCCTGGCATTTGTGTGGTGCAAACCTTACTTGTCACTTAACAGACCAAGGAGAAAGTGAGGACTGCCGATGCTGGAAATCAGAGCTGAAAATGTGTTGCTGGAAAAGTGCAGCAGGTCAGGCAGCATCCAAGGAACAGGAGAATTCCTGAAGAAGGGCTTATGCCCGAAACATCGATTCTCCTGTTCCTTGGATGTTGCCTGACCTGCTGCGCTTTTCCAGCAACACATTTTCAGCACTTAACAGACCAAACCTGGACATTTTCCAGATCTTGTTGCATTTGAACGTGGACTGCTTCAGTATCTGGGGAGTCACGAATGGTGCTGACCACTGTGTAATCATTAGTGAACATCCACACTTTGGACCATATGTTGGAGGGAAGGTCATTCATGAAGCTGCTGGAGATGCTTGGGACTTGGACACTACCCTCTGGAAGTCCTGCAGAGATGTCCTGGAGCTGAGATGATTGACCTCCAACAATCACACCATTTTCCTATGTATCAGGTATGACTCCAACCATCGGAGAGTTTGCCCCCTGATACCGATTGATTCCAGTTCTGCTAGGGAACTTTGATGCCATGCTTGTCAGCCTTGATATCAAGGAGTCACTCTCACATCACCTCTGGATTCAACTCTTTCATCCATGTATGAGCCAAAGCTATAATGAAATCAGGGGCTGAGTGGTCCTCACAGAATCCAAACTGGGCATCACTAAACAGGTTATTGCTGAGCAAGTGCTGCTTGATATCCCTGTTGATTACACCTTTGATCACTTCACTGATGATTGAGAGCAGATTGATGGGTCATAATTGACCGGGTTGGATTTGTCCTGTGTTTTATGTACAGAACTTACTCAGGCAACCTTCCACATTGTCAGGTAGATACCAATGTTGTAACTGTGCTGGAAAGTTTGGTTCAAGGAGCGGCAAGTTCTGAGCACAAGTCTTCAGTACTATTTCCGGAATGTTGTCAAGGTCTGTAGCCTTTGCAGTATCCAATGTCTCCAAATGTTTCTTGATATCATGTGCAGGGAATCAAATTGGCTGAAGACATGCATTTGTAATGCTGAGCACCACTGGAGAAGGCCGAGATTTATCATCCACTCAGGACGTCTGGCTGAACATTGCTGCAAAAGCTTCATCCTTATCTTTTGCACTGATGTGCTGGTCTCTTGCATCATTGGGGATGGGATAGTTGTGGAGTCTCCTCCTCCAGTGAGTTTGTTTAATTGTCCAGTGCCATTCATGATATGGCAGGAATGCAGAGTTTGGATTGGATCCTTTGATCGTTGGAGCGCTTAGCGCTTAACTTATTGCTTATGTTGTTTGGAATGCAAGTAGTCCTGTTTGGTTTCACCATTTTGACACCTCATCTTCAGGTATACCTGATGCTGCTCGTGGCATGCCCTCCTGCACTCGCCATTGAACCTCTAGTTTGATCATAATGGTCGAGTGAGGGGTATGCAGAGGGCTATGAGATCATACATTGTTCTAGAGTACAATTCTGCTGCTGTTGATGGTCCACAGCACGCAATAGATGCTATATCTCTTTGAAGTCTGTCCCATTTAGCACTTTGATTGTACCACACAATACGATGGACGTTGTTCTTAATGTGATGGCGGGACCTCATCTCCACAAAGACTGTACACTGATCCTCTTACTGATAGTGTCATGGACAGATGCCTCTGTGGCTGGCAGAATGTTAAGGATGAGACCAATCATGTTTTTCCCTCTTGTTGATTCCCTCACCACCTGTTGCAGATCTAATCTAGCAGCTATGTCCTTTGGACCCAATCAGCTCAATTAGCAATACTGCTGCCAACTCACTCTTGGTGGTGGATATTGAAATCCCCCACCCAGAGTATATTTTGTGTCCTTGCCATTCTTAATGCTTCCTCTACATGCCGTTCAACATGAAAGAGCACCAATTCATCAACTGAGGAAGGACGGTACACAGCAATTAGCAGGGGGTTTCCTTGCGTATATTTAACCTGAAGCTAAGAGACTTCATGGGGTCCACAATCAATGCTCAGGACGCCCAGGGCAATTCCATCCCAACTGTATACCACTGTGCTGCCACCTCTGCCTGATCTGTCTTGCCAATGGGACAGGACATATCAAAGGATGGTAGGCAGAAGTAGGTACTGCAGATGCTGGAGATTAGAGTCAAGATTAGAGTAGTGCTAGAAAAGCATAGCAGATCAGACAGCATTCAAGGAGCAGGAAAATTGACATTTCAGGGAAAAGCCCTTCATCAGGAATGGTGATGGTGGTGTCTGGAACATTGTCTGTGAGGTATGAATTCATGGGCATGGCTATGTCAGGCTGCTGCTTAGCTAGTCTGTGACACAGTTCTCCCAATGTTGGCACTAGCCCCCAGATGTTAGTAAGGAGGCTCATTGGGGTGGTTTCTGCCATTGTCTTTCCCAGAGCCTAAGTCAATGACAGATGATGGTCTGGTTGTATTTCTTTGAGACTTTGTAGTGATTGGTCCAACTGAATGGCTTGCTAGGCCATTTCAGAGGTCAATTCAGGGTCAATGGCATTGCTATGAGCCTTGAGTCACATGTTGGCCAGACCAGGTGAAGATGGCAGATTTCCTTCCATTAACCAGAAGGTTTTTCCAACAATCGACAATAGTTTCATGGTCATCGGCAGATTATCAATTCCAGAATTTTTAAACTGAATTCAAATTTCACTATCAGCCATGACGGAATTCGAACCCAGCTCACCAGAACATTAGCTGAGTTTTCTGGGTTAATATTTTAGCGATTACACCTCCAGGCCATCGCCAGCCCTTAATGCAACATTTCATGGTAAGCAGCCTTAAAAATCCAAAATGTAATGGAAAGCATGGAAAAACTATCCATTGGTTAAAGCTATATTTAGTACAAAGTTCTTGAAGGCATAATACAGTAGCACAGATCTCAGTCCAACAATGTTCAGCCAGTTTGACAATAAAATTTCACTATCAGAAGACCAGAGGTGGAATGATCACACAGAGATCAGTCCCATTTGGAACTACACAGGAACTGGAGCAGTTTATGCCATGTACAAATAAACCCTTGTTAATTTTTAGGCTTAGGATTGCCAGAAATAGATTTAAGGTGAGGAGTAGAAGGTTTTGACGAGATGTGAGAAAAAAAAGACTTCTTCATCCAAAGGGTGATAGAAGTCTGGAATTCATTGCCTGTAAAGGTGGTCAGGACAAAAGCCTTAATATTTAATAAATATTTAGATGTGCAGTTGTGATGCCAAGGCATACAAGGCACTGGAAAGAGGAGCTAGAACATAGGATTTGAATATTTGGTGTGGGTGCGATGGCTGAAGGGATGTTTTCTGTGCTGTTGATCTACATGACTCTAATACTAAGTATGTACTTTGGTTAAGAGTATGCCAAAAGCTAGGAATACAGGAAGGCATAATTAACACACTGACTCCCAAAGCCTTTTTACCATCAACAATGTGCAAGTTAGGAATGTGATGGAATTCTCACCATTTCTCTGAATGAGTGCAGCTCCAACAATATACAAGAAGCGTGGCACCATCCAGGAAAAAGCAGCAGACCTGATTTGCATTCCTGATTCCATTGCCTTCTTATTCATTGGGCACATTATAGTCACCAACTTATCATATGCACCAGCATCAGCTCTTTTCCAGTTCCCTGGAACTGGAGACATACACAGTGCTGCATATCCCTCAGATAATATCAACATTGTATCAGCCTGTGAGAGCTTCCATAACAAGTATACACTTTCAGGCGTGCTTCAAGGGGCCATTCATCATTGGAAATGCAGTGTTCAATTCTCACTGAAATGAGGGCCTCCTGGTACAAGCTTTGCATCTGTATCTCGAACTGTCTGATTCAAGTGTTTCCCACGTGGATACCCGTGCCATTTATGAGCTATAGGAATGTTATAGAAATGAACCCCCGAATCAGGAACAAAGACTCAGGAGATAGGCAGAACTTAGGCTTTATTCAAACAGTCACCAGATCATGCAGGGGGAGGGTTAGATACCACCCTCAAATCTGGCCTCAATTACCCCCTTAATATTTGGCTCAGATTGAAAGAGAGGTCAATGACGCTCTGATATTCCAATGGGATGCAGTTTTTTATGAATTTTGTGTTACAATAATCACATACAATGTGCTCACTCTGCCATCCCTCTTATTCTATGCATCCAATCCTGTGAAACAACTAATCAATGGTGAACAGTCCTATGGACAGCCTTAGGTTCGCATGATCTTATGATATTTACCAGACATTATAATCACCAGGACTTCGGATCTTACAGTGCATCTCATTAATTCACATTCTAAAGTTAATGGCCATAAACTTACTTATCTATAATGACTATTCAAACTCTGTTATTCATTGTATTAATTGTAAATTCATAAAAATTGTAACAAACACTGTTACTCATCTTATATTTCCTACTGTCCGAATTTACTAGGGATGCAAAGGAAGTTAGTTCTCACTAATTGTGACAAATTTCATAATTTTATAGAATTAACTTTATAGTAGAACTAAAGCTTTATGTTTATCCCTACTGTTGGCCATCTTTAGCTAATTAACTGAGCAATCTGTCTTGTGCTGGGTGTACTCGGCATCCTTACCTTTATCCTCATGTGTTTCAGGCCACATCCCACTGTCTGCTAGTCTTCTGTGCCTTTGGTTCATTTCTTCCCTTTAATGATAAGGGAGCTACTTTACTATCTGAGACTGGTTAGCTTTCATATTTTCATTTGCAGGTTTTCATCAAATGATTTTAGTGATTCTTGTGTGATATAAATGTGTGTTTGTATGTGTATAAATACTATAATCTTTGTCTGTGATTATCTGAAGAATCTTTAACTAGAATGTACTCTTAATATTATGAATAGTTAAAATGAGTTATTGTGAAATGACCTTACCTGTTGTTTTGCAGCTGCACCATGACCCAAGCTGATCACATACTGACTTCTGGGATGAGATTTACTGCCCCTACTCTGCCTAACTCTTTTCACATTACGAAACAATGTATTTCCTATTGATGAGACTGAAACTCAATCACTTTCACAGCTCAATGAACTTGCTAGATCTCCGAAATTTTTATGAGTGCTAATCCCATTAATTCATCTGTTTCTGTTATTGTAGAATCATACTTTTCTCTTTAATGTTTATTACAAATTTCAAGCTGTCTATTCTTAAGTATTTCTTATCAAACTGACTCCAACTGACCTTTTGAAGCTGCTGTTTGTTCAGAACTTCCTTTCACCCTGGGGTAACCCCTTCTTAAATGCACCATTGTGTCTCACTGAAATGCAGGCTTAGGATTTCAATTCTTTATATCTAATGTCAGCCATTTTCTGCAGGGCCAGAAGGAGAGCTAAGCTCTTAACTATTTTGTGTCTCAGGGATGGGCCACCCTAACAAATGCAAACTTGTCAAACTTAATAGTAGCCAACTTGACAGATCAAAGTAGGCAATTAAATTGCTTGTGATATTCAAACCAGGTTCGGAAAATGTCCTGTGGATAAGCGGTCATAGAGTCATAGAGATGTACTCGTTCATGTTGACTAGATATCCTAACCTAATCTAGTCCCATTTTCCAGCACCCGGCCCATATCCCTCAAAACTCTCCTTCATATACTTGTCCAGATGCCTTAAAAATGTTGTAATTGTACCAACCTCCATCACTTCCTCTAGCAGCCCATTCCACACACACACCACCCTTTCCATGAAGAAACTGCCCCTGAGGTCCCTTTTGAACTTTTCCACTCTCACCCTAAACCTATGCCCTCCAATTCTGGACTCCCCCACCCCAAGGAAAAGATCTTATCTATTTATTCTATCCATGCCCCTCATGGTTTTATAAATCTATATAGGGTCACCCCTCAGCCTCCATCTGCCACTCCTCAGCCCATTGTACTCTGAGGTAGCCTTCTTTGCTGTCCACTACACATCCAATTTTGTTGTCATCTTAAAATTTACTAACTATACCTCCTATGTTCACATCCAAATCATTTATATAAATGATGAAAGGCAGTGGACCCAGCGCTGATTCTTGTGGCACATGACTGGTCACAGGCCTCCAGTTTGAAAAGCAACCCTCCACCACTACCTTCTGTCTTCTACCTTCACACCAGGGCTAGTTCTCCCTGTATTCCATGAGATCTAACTTTGCTAACCAGTCTATCATAAGGAACCTTATCGAATGCCGTACTGAAGTCCATATAGATCATGGCCATCACTCTGCCCTCATCAATCCTCTTCATTACTTCTTCAAAAAACTCAATCAAGTTCGTGAGACATGATTTCCCACGGACAAAGCCATTCTGACTATCTCTAATCAGCGCTTGCCTTTCCAAATACAAGAGGAGAAAGTGAGGTCTGCAGATGCTGGAGATCAGAGCTGAAAATGTGTTGCTGGAAAAGTGCAGC
>NC_057722.1:65374412-65409061 GCF_004010195.1 Chiloscyllium plagiosum | reverse complement strand
TGCTGGTAGGGGAGGGGAGGGAAATATATCCTTGGTGGTGGGGTCCGTTTGGAGGTGGCGGAAATGACGGCGGATGATGCGCTGTACATGGAGATTGGTGGGGTGGTAGGTGAGGACCAGTGGGGTTCTGTCCTGCTGGCAGTTGGAGGGGCGGGGCTCAAGGGCGGAGGAGCGGGAAGTGGAAGAGATGCGTTGGAGGGCATCGTCGACCACGTCGGGGGGGAAATTGCGGTCCTTGAAGAAGGAGGCCGTCTGGGTTGTAAATCCTGTCCCTCAGGATTCCCTCCAACAATTTGCCCACCTCTGACGTCAGTCTCTTCTATCTATTGTTCCCTAACATTTCCTGACCACCTTCCTTAAATTGTGGCACAATGTTAGCCAACCTCCAGTCTTCCGGCACCTCACCTGTGACTATATCTCAGCAAGGGGCTCAGTAACCATTTCCCTGATTTCCCACAGAGTCCCAGGTTACACCTGATCAGATCCTGGGGATTAGCCTTGCATTTCAAGACATCCAGCCCCTCCTCCTCTGTAATATGGGCATTTGTGAAGATGTCACCATCTATTTCCCCACCCACACTCTACATCTTCCATATCCTTCTTCACAGTAAATACTGATGCAAAATACTCATTTAGTATCTCCCCCATCTCCTGCAGCACCACACATAGGCTGCCTTGCTGATCTTTGAAGGGCCCTATTTTCTCCCTAGTTACGCTTTTGTCCTAAATGTGTTTATAACATCCCTTTGGATTTACCTTCACCCTATTTGCCAAAGCTATCTCAAATCCCCTTTGTGCACTCCTGATATTCCTCTTAAGTATACTCCCACTGCCTTTGTACTCTTCTAAAGATACACTCACTCTCTTCTGTCTATTCCTGACATAGGGGCATCACAGTGGCTCAGTGGTTAGCACTGCTGCCTCACAGCGCTAGGGACCTGGGTTTGATTGTGCGATTGACTGTATGGAGTTTGCACATTTTCCCCATGTCTGCTAGGATATGCTCCCACAGTCCAAAGATGCGCAGGTTAGGTGAATTGGTCAAGCTAAATTGCCCATAGTGTTCAGGTGTGTTAGTCAGGGGAAAATGTAGGGTAATGGGTCTGGGTGAGGCCAAAGGGCCTGTTTCCACACTGTAGGAATTCTAAAATGCTTCCTTATTTTTCTAACCAAAACCTCAATTCCTCTGGACATCCAGCATTCCTTACACCTACTAACCTTTCACCCTAATAAGAATATATTGTTTCTGTACTCTTGTTATCTCATTTCTGAAGGCTTCCCATTTTCCAACTGTCCCTTTATCTGCAAAAATCTGCCCCCAATCAGCTTTTGAAAGTTCATGCCTAATACCGTCAAAATTGGCCCTCCTTCAATTTAGAACTTCAACTTTTAGATCCAGTCTATCCTTTTCCATCACTATTTTAAAAGTTATAGAATTATGGTCGCGAGCCCCAAAGTGCTCCCCCACTGATGCCTCAGTCACCTGCCCTGCCTTATTTCCCAAGAGTAGGTCAAGTTTTGCACCTTCTCTAGTAGGTACATCCACTTACTGAATCAGGAAAAAGTTCCTTGTACACATTTAACAAACTCCTCTCCATTTAACTCCTTGACACAATGGCAGTCCCAGACTATATTTGGAAATTTAAAATGCCCTACCAAAACTACCCTATTATTCTTGCAGATAACTGAAATCTCCTTACAAATTTGTTTCTCAACTTCCCGCTGAATATTAAGGGGGTCTACAATACAATCCTAATAAGGTGATCATCCCTTTCTTATTTCTCAGCTCCACCCAGATAACCTCTCAGGATGTATTACCAGGAATATCCTCTCTAAGTACAGCAGTAATGTTATTCCTTATCAAAAACCTCAGTCCCCCTCTTCTCTTGCCCTCCTTTCTATCTCTCCTATAGCATTTGTATCCTGGAACACTAAGCTGACAGTTCCATCCATCCTTGAATCAGCTCTCTGTCATTGCTATGATATTCCACTCCTATGTTCCTAACCATGCCCTGAGTACATCTGCCTTCCCTGTTTGACCTCTTACATTGAAATAAACGCAGTTTAATTTATCAGTCCTACCTTGTTCTCTGTTGTGGTTCTGTTCGCCGAGCTGGAACTTTTTGTTGCAAACGTTTTGTGGCTAATTGATGTTCATGGATGCGGATCGTTAGCTGGTGAGATAACGAAGAACGAAGGACCCGATACCCAGCATGAGCAAAACTAATGTAGTGTACAAAATCCCATGCAAGGACTGCACAAAACACTATATAGGACAAACAGGAAGACAGCTAACGATCTGCATCCGTGAACATCAACTATCCACGAAACGCCATGACCAGTTATCCTTAGTAGCCACACACGCAGACGACAAGCAACATGAATTCGACTGGGACAACACTACCATTATAGGGCAAGCCAAACAAAGAACAGCCAGGGAATTCCTAGAAGCATGGCACTCATCCACAAACTCCATCAACAAACACATCAACCTGGACCCAATATACCGGCCACTACAGCGGACAGCTGAAACTGACAACCGGAAGTGGCAGGGACAGGCCACTATAAATGCCGGAGGAAACACCACAGAAGCGCTTCACAGGAGGCTCCCAAGCACTGAGGATGTCACCTAGACAGGGGACGAAACGTTTGCAACAAAAATTACCAGCTCGCGAACAGAACCACAACAATGAGCACCCGAGCTACAAATCTTCACCCAAACTTTGAATACTTTGTTCTCTGCTTTGTTCCTATATGCCCTGTATGTTTGGCTCACTCCCTCTTCCCAACTGTACCAGTCTCAGAGTAATCTCTTTCCTCATTATTTCCCTGGGTCCCACAACCGCCCCCACCCCACCGCCACCTTACTATTTAAAGTCAACTCCATCTGAGCCTTCTTTCTGGCTTAGTCCTCTTTTCCATTGTAAAGGTAACTCTCTCGATTGTATTTCCATCTGAAGGAGGACTCCCAGAGTGATATTGTGGTTACTGTGGTAGATATTGGGAAATATAAGATTAAATTTAGGAATTTGAGTTCATTGTTGCTCAGAGTTACAACAGGAAAACTACACAATTATAGAACTTTACGGCAAAGAGGAACCCATTCTGTCCATCATGTTTGTACTGATTCCCAGAAGATCTAACCAGGTAATCTCATCCTCCAGTTCTATTACCATAACATTAAAAATTCATCACAATCAAAAATATATTTCCAGTTTTCCTGGAATCTACTTCTTGCACTCTCCCAGGTAGTGCATTTCAAATTCTAACAACTCACCGAGGAAAGATATTTGTATGCATCACACTCATAACTGTCTTGCTTAAAATCTTGAATTTGTGATTCTTTCTTGTTTTATTTATTCTTGGAGTGCACGCATTCCTGGTCAGCATTTGCTGCAAATCATTAATTCCCTGTGAGTAGAATGTACTTGCTTTATCATCTGAGAGGGCAGGTGGGAATTACTTTACTGTGGATTTGGAGTTGCAAACAGCGTAAAGATAGTTGACAGACTAGTCAAGCAAAACCCTGACAGAGTCATATTCACAGAATCATACCTTACAATGTCCCAGACGCCACCATCACCATTCCTGGATATGTCCTCTCCCACGGGATGGACAGATTTAGCAGAGGTGGCTGCACAGTGATAAAAAGTTGGGATGGAGTTGCCCTGGGTGTCCTCAACATTGACACCTGACCCTTGAAGTCTCATGGCTTCAGATTAAACATGAATTAAGCTGCTTAATTCCGCATACCGTCCTCCCTCAGCTGATCAATTCATGCTACTACATGTTGCACAACACTTTGACAAAGCACTTAGGATGGCAAGGACACAAAATGTATCCGGGGTGGGGGATTTCAATGTCCGCCCTCAAGAGTAGCCTGGCAGCAGTATTGCCAATCGAGCTAGTCAGGTCCTACAGGACATAGCTGCTAAACTTTGTCTGTGACAGGCGATGAGGGAACAAGCAACAGGGAAAACCGCACTTGACCCCATCCTTACCAATCTGCTGGCTGCAGATGCATCTGTCTATGACAGTATTGGTAAAAGTGACCACCACACAGTTCCTGTGGATTTGAAGTCCCACCTTCACATTGCAAATAACTTCCATTGTGTTGTGTAGCACTATCACCGTGCTCAATGGGACAGATTTCGAACAAACCTAACAGCTCAAGTCTGAGAATTCCTGATGTGCTGTGGACCACCGACAGCAGCAGATTTGTACTCCAGCACAATTTATGACCTCATAACTCTCTGAATATCCTCCACTCAACCGTTACGATCAAGCCAGGGTATCAACTCTGGTTTCAGTGGCGAGTGCAGGAGGGCATGCCAGGAGCAGCACCAGGCATACCTAAAAATGAGGCATCAGTTTGGTGAAGTTACCATACAGGACTACTCGAATGCCAAGCAGCATAAGCAGCAAATGATAAAGAGAGCTAAGTGATCCAATAACTGACAGGTCGGATGTAAGCTCTGCAGTGCTGTCACATCCAGTTGTGAATGGTGGTGGACAATTAAACAACTCACAGGACGAGGAGGCTCCACAAATATGCCCATCCTCAATGATGGAAGAGCCCAACATATCAGTGCAATAGATAAGGCTGAAGCATTCGCATTAATCTTCAGCCATAAGTGCTGAGTGGATAATTAAACTTGGCCTCCTTCAGTGGATCCCAGCATTGCAGATGCCAGTATTCAGCCACGTGGATTCATTCCATATGATATCAAGAAACATTTGGAGACATTGGATACTGCAAAGGCTGCACCAGTGACAACATTCTGGCAATAGTACTGAAGATTGTGTTCTAGAACTCGCTGATCCCCTAGCCAATCTGTTCCAGTATAGTTACAATACTGTCATCTACTGAGCACTGTGATAAATTGCCTGAGTAAGTTCTGTACATATAAAGCAGGACAAATTCAACCTGACCAATTACTGCTACATCAATCTACTCTTGATAATCAGTGAAGTGATGGAAGGTGTCATCAACAGTGCTATTGAGCAGCACTTGCTCAGCAATAACCTGCCTCAGTGATGTTCAGTTTGGGTTCCGTGAGAACTACTCAACTCCTGACCTCACTACAGCCTTGGTTCAAACATGGACAAAAGAGCTGAATTCCAGAGGTGAGATGAAAGTGACAGCCATTGGAATCAAGTCTGCATTTCACATGGACCCCAAGCAATACTGGAATCAATGGGAATCCAGGAGAAAACTCTCCAATGGTTAGAGTCATACCTGACACATAGGAAGATGGTTGTGGTTGTTAGAGGTCTATGATCTTTGTGAATGTTTCTCAGAAGAATATCCTAGGCCTAATCATCTTCAGCTGTTTCACCAATGACCATCTCTCTATCATAAGGTCAGAAGTGGGGATGCTCGCCAATGATTGCACAGTGGTCAGCACCATTCATGACTCCCCAGATTTTGAAGTAATCCATGTCCAAATGCAACAAGATATGGAAAGTATGCAGGCTTGGGCTGACAAGTGTTGAAAAGAGTGGTGCTAGAAAAGCACAGCCAGTCAGGCAGCAACCGAGGAGCAGGAAAGTCGACATTTCAAGCATAAGCTCTTCACACATTCCTGATGAAGAGCTTATGCTCGAAACATAAATTTTCCTGCTCCTCAGATGCTGCCTGACCAGCTGTGTGTTTCCACCAGCACTCTTTTCAACTCTGATCTTCAGCATCTGCAGTCCTCACTTTCTCCTCCTTCAGCTGACAAGTGGCAAGTAGTATTCATGCCAAACAAATGCCCGGCTATAACCATCACCAATAAGCAACAATCCAACCACTTCCCCTTGACATTCAATGTTGTTATCATCACTGAATTGCCCACAATCAATATCCTGGGAGTTAACAATTGATCAGAAACTCACCTGGACTCACAACACAAAAACATGGTAGCTACAAGAGGAAATCAGAGGTTAGGAATACAGCAGCAAGTAATACACCTCGTGACTCCCCAAAGCTAGTCCATCATCTACAAGGCACTAGCCAGGAGTGTCATGAATACTCCTAAATTGCCTGAAGAAGTGCAGCCACAACGACACTCAACAAGCTTGACACCATCCAGAACAAAGCAGCCTATTTGAGTAGTTCCACATCCGCATTCATCCATTCCCTCCACCACCGACACTCAGTAGCAGCAATGTGTACTATCTACAAGATGCACTGCAGAAGTTCACCAAAGATCCTCAGATAGCACCTACCAAACCCATGACCACTTTCATTGAGATGATCAAGGGCATCAGATATATTGTGTTAAGAATTTGTAGGTATGTACTATACCTTTAAGAGAGAGTAAAAGATGGCAAGCACCGAGAAGGCACAGAACATGCTTTAAGATTTAAAAATGCAACATTTAGCTGTGAAACAAATAGTTGAGCTGGATTTCTATGTTCCACAACAATTCAAATTTAGCCAATTTGTTTAAATTATGCCCCAAGATACTGTTCTGAAGATGTCGGTGCAATCTACTTTTAAGACAGTTGAAAGCTAGCAGAAATACCTGACAGCGCCAAGTGTTCTGAACAAGATATAATGTAGGCTTTTGGTCCAGCAGCTGGTGTAGCTTGTTGCTCGGAGACAAAAACAAATTTGAATTAGGCCAATCAGTTTAAATGATACCCCAGAAACTACCAAACTCCAATCAGTTTGAATTTAGTATATTGACAAGATTAAAAACCAATGACACAATCCAAAGCTTTGGTGCTGTAAGACCGGGAAAAATTGAACAGTTGGGAGAGAACTGCCAAAAGGCCAACAGATGTAGACTGCTAGTCAGAACTGTCTGAGAGATACATGTTCAGAGAAAAAGTTTGCATAGAGAAAGACATCAACACTGACCTGGAGAGCAAAACTGCAAAGAGAAAGTTTGACAGCTGGCTGGTTTTGAAATTTGATTTTTTTCAGTAAACCTTAATCAGAGGGTTTATCGGATGAGCACTATAGAAGGGAAAGTAAAAGATAGGTTAGAGGAAGGAGCTGTAAATAGTTGTTAGTTAATTATTCTCTGTTATACTTTGAGAAATAAAGTTGTTAATTTGTATTTTAAATAGTTCTTGCCCTCTCAAATTTTCACAGATTACTGCAAAGAGTCAAAGAGTTTACCCCATGTCGTAACAATACCAAAACCCAATGGAATATGAATTTTACTATTTTGATGACATTAAACAAATGAGACGATCCAACGTTTAGGGTATAAAAATCAAGCATTTTGAACAGTCAGCCAGAGAGCAAAGAGCACCATACAGACTACCCACAGATGCTCTCTTTGAAAGGTACCTTTCTCATAAGAAAGATCTGTACAGAAAAAGACCGAAGAGAAGACCTAGGAATCTACAGAGGAGAATCGACAAAGCTGACTAGTTTTAAAACTTGACTTTTTTTGTAAATTTAATTAGGGTTTTATTGGATCAGTATATTGTTACAGACCGGGAGGTAGCTAATCCTTAAGACAAAGGAGGCTTACAGTATCAATAGTTGCTGTTTAATGTTCTCTTTTGGAGTTAAGGAATACAGTATTAATTCTTTTCTTTAAATAGTGGAATTAGGGTATTTCTCTCTCACTCACACTTTAACAGATTACAAGGTGAGGTGAGTTTTACTGTGTGTTTGGTTGAAATTAGCAGAAGGGTTTACCACGTTTCGTAACAACTGGAACACCACCACCTTCAAGTTCCCCTCCAAGCCACTGACTATCCCTACTTGGAAATATATCATCAGTCTTTAACTGTCACTTGGTCAAAAAGGCAGCTCACCACTATCTTCTCAAGGGCAACTAGGGACAGGCAATAAATGCTGGGGATGCCCACATTCCACAAATGAAAAAAAAATCCTTTCCCTAAAGGATATTACTGAATCAGCTGAGTATTTATGACGATGAGCAATGGCTTTGACTGGCTATTATGTCCAGATTTTCTCTTTTATTTGTATTAAAATTTTACCATCTACTACGATAGAATTTGAACACGCTATTTCAGATCATTAGTCTGACTTCTGGGCTGTACATAAATAGAGAAGTGTGAGTATGATTGTTTAATATTGTGTTTCCAGAGTTGCAGAGCATTTGCATTGTGTAATATATTAAAGAATTTGACAGAGGTTTTGACAGATCACAAGGTTTTGCAAGCACATATCTCTTACCACACTGCTGTAAATGTTGAAGGTACATTTTACTTTGAAATCTTAATTGACATTCAGTATTATTACAATTATTTGGAATATTTTTTCTCTGTAAATGTGTACTAGTTTGCTTTGTTTTATCAGTCCCATGTACTGTTATTTTTTAATTAAATTGAAATTGCTGAGGTTATTCTCACAAGTCTATTTTTTTATTTCTAATATACAGTAATCCTTCTGAAGCTATAACTAAGTTGGTGACTCAAATGAAAGCAAAATAGTACAGATGATGGATCTCTAAAATCAAACAGAAAGTGCTGGAGAAACTCAGAACGTGTGGCAGTTGCTTTGATGTGGGAAACAGACTTAATGTTTCCTGTGCAGTATCACTCATTTTAGAACTTCAGTTTGCAAACTCATGGCTTGGCATTTCTCCATTCGAACACTGCAACCACGCCAGGCATCAACCATATTTCAAAGAAAAAAAGTCATAGATCATGTCAGAAGCAGTAACCAGGTCTATCTAAAACTTAGGTGCTAACTGTACTTGCATGCTAAACAATAGATGTAGCATGGAATCAAAAGTACAAAGTAAACCACTAATAATGGATCATATACATGATATTTAGAGCTGCCATATAATTAATTAAAGGATGGGGAGGACTCCACAAGTATTCCCATTCACAATGATGGAAGCATCCAATATAACAATGTGGAAGACAGGCAATTTGCAAGCTTCCTCAAACTGTCCAATTGTCACTCCATCAGTGTTGTCCTTAGCATCAGCAAAGGGATCGAAAGTATTGTTGATTGTGTTATCAACTGGCATTTATTCAGTAATAATTTCCTCATGTTTACTCAGTTTGTAAACCAGCTCCTGATTTCATTAAAACTTGGTCCCAAGCATGGTTACAAGAGTTGAACTCCAGATGTGAGGTGACAGTGACTGTCGTTGATCAGTGGTTAGCAGAGATGCCTCACACTGCCAGGGACCTGGATTTGATTCCTCCCTTGGGCAACTGTCTGTGTGGTTTGCAAGTTCTCCCCATGTCTGTGACTTTCCTCTGGGTGATTCAGTTCATTCCCATAATCCCAGAATGTGCAGTTTTGGTGCATTGACTTACAGGGTACAGGGATGTGCAAGCTATGTGGATAGCCATGGAAGCGGGGGGGGGGGTGAATCTCCAAGGGATGGTCTTTAGAGGGTCAGCATTAACTCAATGGGCCAAATGGCCTGCTTCTACACTGTAGGCTTTTTATCATTCTAACTAATCGCATGTGTCATTCAGGAGCCCGAGCAAGCTTGCAATCAATTTAAATGGTGAGAAAATGTCTTCATGTCTGAAATCTGACATAGCATAAATGAAGATGCTTGTGATGTTGGATAGCAATAATGTCAATGCCAGGATATCAGTGCAGGAATTGCATAGGGTTGTGTTCCAGGCCCAATCATCTTCACCTACTTCCATTCATCGGAAGTCCAGGAATAGGATTGTTGTTTTATAATTACATAATGCACAGCACCATCCACAATTTGTCAGGCACTGAAACACCTCAGGTTGAAATGTAGCCAAATCTAGACAACATGGAGGTTTGGGCTAATAATTAGCACGTTACAATAGTTACTTGTCCAAGACAACAGTTGTCTCCATTAACAAGTAATTCAATAAGTTCTCTTTGACTGTCAATTGTTTTACCACAGCTGAATCTATTTTCTGCATTAAATCACTTCAGACATATCATTGACCTAGACATGTCAGCATAGTACCACACAAGTTGGTCAGAGGCTTGTAATTCTGTACTAAGTAGCTCACCTCTGTGCAGTGGCTGTCCATTATCTACACATCAGGAGTATCATGCTATATTTTCCACTTGTCTCAATGATTACAGCTTCACAAACACTCAAAGGTTTTGCTTCTATTAAGGACAAAACAACTTCCTTGAAATCATTTAATAATAACAGAGCTGGAACCGTTTGGGGATATAATGTGGCAGCTAAAGTCACTATTTGCAAGCTGGAACAGAGTTTCAATAAATTATAATGGGTTGGAAACAGTGAAGACTTCAGTCCTGTTCAATTTTGAAGCAATACTCTTTGGTTAACAGCTAAATGTTGCTAACTTTTATAGAGACTGAGTAAAAGCAAAAATTATGAAAAATGCAATCAGCAGGATTACATTCCATGTAAGGACATCCCATATAATTTCTCATCCATTGCCTTAACCACTTGGTCCTGATCATAGATCAGCAGACCACTTGATTGGAATCCTACCTATTAGTTTCAACATGCACTTCCATAACCACTGATGCACAAAAGCAACAGACAACACACTCTACAATATGTGCTTTTTGTGTGATGATGTAGATATGTGTATATCTACAATATACACTTTTTAGAGTAGAATCAATCTAAACATCATGGCATAGACAGAGAACACAGGAGTCTAACACCTTCAACATCTTGTCTCGCTAATACCAATTGTTACAGCTAATCTGAGGTGCAACTTTTAAAAGAGGTTTTGTGATTTACACATGAAAGAAGTGAAACTATCATGGTATTTGAACAGATGAAAGACTCAACAGATGATCAATGTATAATTTCTGATACATCACACTGTAAATTTTTGCTATAAATTCTGTGCCTTACAATTGTGTCCTCTACAATCACCTGATGAAGGAGCGGCGCTCCGAAAGCTAGTATGCTTCCAATTAAACCTGTTGGACTATAACCTGGTGTTGTGTGATTTTTACCTTTGTACACCCCAATCCAACACCGGCATCTCCAAATTATGACTACAATATGTGCAATAGCAGCATTGCTCCAATAACAAAATCTCATACTCTTTACAGCCTAGAATGGCAAAGGTAGTCTCACAAAGTTAGTCCCGTTTTTCCTAAAAGCTGTTCTTGGCTCAAGGAGACTCAATCCTTGATATTTTTCAGAGCGGCAACAAACCAGGCCAGGCTTCGATCAGTCTGGTTAGGTACAGAGATGAAAAAGATTTTGAGAGGCCTTTTGTTTACTTCTAAATAGATGAGACTTCAGGCCAAAGTGCTTTAGAAGTGAGCTGTATAAAGAGAGGGGAGCGGTTAGCTCTCTTGCTAACTGAGCGGAACAGTTTTAGTTCAGTTTGTGGAAATTTTCTCTCTTTTCTGCCCTTCAACTTCAACCTGTAAGCATGTGTTCCATTTATACTGGGTTAAAGGGAGTTTGCTTATTAGGACTGTTGCGTATATTCGGAACAGCATAATTAAGTCTAGCTGGATAGGTTGAGTTCTGTAGGAGTTCTTTATTCTGTTCTTTGAGTTTCATTGTGTAATTTTGTGAATACATTTTTTGTCTGTTTTAAAATCTAGTAGTCAACCTAGCTATCTTATTTTGGGTAATTTTTACTGTTCACCTAGCGAAACAAGTTGCAAAGTTAGGTCTAGGGCTGCCTGCTTAAGAATGTTTTGAGTGGTCTGGCCTAGTCCATAACAATAGTAGATGCAAGGAAATATCAGCACCCACAAGTTTCTTTCCACCCTGTGCTGATTGTTTGGCCAAACAATTCTGATTGACTGATGCATGGTCATCATATTGGGAACTGTAAATGAACAATTTGAAAGTGGTTCAAGGCTTGAGTATATTTCTTTTTCACGCAGCCCCTGCATATCGTTAGGTAAGGCCTTTTGCAAGCAGAAATAAGCACTTTTTAGCAGATTTTATGGTTCACTGAAGTGAGCCTATTCTGAGCCAGGAAGCTTGAGTTCAGGACCACTCTACTCAGTAGCAACATCTCTGAACAGGATGATTATAAAATGTCAAAGTCAGCACTTTACCAGCTCAATTAATTATCTTACATTAATCAGAATTGTTCAACAATTGCTGCCTAATAACCAAATCACAGCTTACGGACATTCAAACATATTCAGTGGTTTAGGATTGAAGGCTGAATCCTGTCGGCAAAACGTACTACTCACAAAGCCACTGCATAGAAGCAGTGTTAAAGAACTTGCTTGTCATGCTGTGAAGATGTTTGAGATCTTTTGTTCTTCTAAATAATTTGAAAAAGAATGGGCAGTTTTCAAATCCAGAAGTGGTAGCCTTTGACACTTTTGTGAGTTTGCATGATGGACAATGAATAATGATTTGACCTGAATTAACATTATCCCACTGAATATGTGGAAAGCTGAAGGGAGATGTTGTTAGTATCCTCATTCCTGGCAACTACAGGTGCTGAACATCTAGTTTTGAGATCCTGATTCTCACTGTAAAATGCACTTCAAGTTTTCTCTTCAGAGGTCAGAGGTTCCATCAACCTGCAAATTTTACATTGTGGGAAGAAACTGAAGCACTTGAAGGAAGCCCAATTAGACACAGGTAGGATGTGCAAACTCTACACAGATTGTCACCCGAGTTTGGAATCGAACCTGGGTCTCTATCTCCAGTGCTAGCCACCATGCCACCCCAGTTGATTGAATGTTCACAGATGACTACATTTGTAATTATTTCCTTCATGAGTCTCACCATGACTGAAATGGTGATTTGTTTTCTGAAGGGACTACCAAGTAATTTGTTAATGTTCAAAAGTGATTGAAATTGATTTGGCAATCATTACGATGATTTTTTACTGAAGTAGCTCGAGCTTATATAAAATCAGTCATCCACTGTAAACTGAGGACAATTATTTGCCCAGTCAATACTGCATCATTGATTCCTTTTAGTGGTGAATTCTGCTCTTGCCTTGGCGTGGCCCAGTAAAATGCAGGCTTGGAACTGTTGTGGTAGGTTTGATTTACTGGGCTTGTCGAAGGATGGAGATGTCATGTTGGTGAAATTTTTGGGATGCATTCTTACCATGTTGAGCATCGGCACCGCTCGTTCAACAATCTCCAAATGTCTCCGGTTAGTTAGTAAATTGGAAAACATCTGTCTCATGCTGCTTCACAGGTTTATATAATCAGATTCTGAACTAATTTGGGAATTTAAGATTAAAAAATCATTAACTTGTTTTTGTGGACTCGACCAAAATGCTTTATAACCAATCAGATACTTTTGTAATATAGTCAATGTAACGTTGGTAAGATAGCAATCAATGCTTCCCAGTGTCACAATGGGATACTGCATAATGGTTTTTGTATGTTGACACAGTAATCGTTAAAAACATCTTTGGTATTTCTGAACAAACCCAAGGTAAGCACGCCCTCTGTTAACTGTAAAAGCTCCTCCATTGTTTCTGCAATTGTTGTTGATTTTGGATCCATACAGTATTTAGCAACAGCACCTTCCATCAGTACCTTCAGAATCTCCATGGTAAGATATGGCCTTTAATAACTCAGGATTGTGAACAAATTTGTACTTGATATGTTATATGCATCATTTAATCCAGCATTTATGCAAAATTTGGAATGTTTATTAGTGATTCAAACAGACCAATGTCTTCAATTACATCTTCATTAGAATGTCCATTCAGGATTATGGGACAATCCAATAAAGTTACTATTGATTGCTCTTTGGCTTGATCTAGCCAGAGCTTTATAATTGGGCTATTATTCATTTTCATTGAAGGTACTGCTTCATTTTGTCATGACACACTGGTGCACCACTCTGTTAATTAAACCAAACACCCAGAAAAGCTCATCTCATCTCGCAATCTGTTAAAATATGAGTGACAGACCTTCCAAAATCCACTAAAGAAAATAAAATCAATTTATTTTTAACTCTAAAACTGAATATTAACAACAACTATTCACAACTCTAAGCCACCCTTCCTCTTCATTGCTTATTATTTGCCTTCAACTCTATAACAATATGCTGTTCCAATAAGACACTTACTAAAATTACATCAACTTAATTTCAAACCCTCATAGCTGCTGTCATCTTTGCTGTCTTTCTGCTTCCAGCTGAAATTCTACCTGGGTCGCCCTATTTCTCTCTACTGCGAATATGTTTCATATGAAAAGGTACATTTGATAGAGAGTGTCACTCTCAATGGCAGCTGCTCTCTCTCCAATTTTCAAAACGTCCACATCTTTTATATCCACAACAGCAGATTGTCTCATTGTTTCGAAGTTGGCATAACAATAAATTCAAACTCGATTTGGTTTTAGTATCTTTGGGCATAATTTAAACTGATTGGTTAAATTCAAATTGTTGTCAATACAGCAACCAATTCAGGTATTCATTTCACAGCCAAATGTTACATATTTTAAATTTTCTGGTACACTCTAGTACTGCCATCCAGTCATATACACAGGTGATTGTAATCTCTCAGTTGAGAACAACATTCACTCTCTCTTAAAAGTACAGTACATGCCTTCAACTTCATAGCAATTTAAAGTCTCATTTCAGAAACTTAGTGATAAATAGAAGGAAACTGTGAAAAGAAAATGTTCAAACATGATTCCAAAAATTGGCAATTTTAGTTCACTTTACTCTGTCCTGCGTTGCAAGCAGTGCTGGCAAAATCAATATTTGTTTTCAGTCCCCAATTACACTTGAGATGAATGGCTTCCTAGATCATCTGTGAGTGAGGATAAGAATGAATCACATTACGTGGAACAAAAACAGAAATTGCTGGAAAATCTTAGCAGATCTGGCAGCATTTGTGGAGAGAAATCACAGTAAACATTTTGGGTCCTGTGACCTTTCTTCAGAACAATACATGGAGTCACATGTAGATTAAACGTTTGTGAAGGAGATGGGAATTTTTGCTTTACCGCAATCATAGCTTCATGGTTACTGTTACAGGGGCCATCTTTATATTCCACATGTAAGCTTTGAAGTTAATTTGTACTGGTCACATGCCAATGACATCTCTACCTTCACCCTTTGTTCATACTAAGATATTCCACATGTGGCAAAATGAGCTATATCTTAAATAATTAAACTAACTACTTTATCAGAGTTCTACTTAATTTTTTTAATCAAACAATCATTGATCACAATCTCTGGGTAAGATAAGTTGGCATTTAATCCACACATCGGGGCACTACAACAGCCCTACAGCATTTTATTTTAGGGCATCTGTCTGTCAATATTTTGAAGTGTTCTTATCATGAACCATGTTAATTTAGTTTCCGAGTGATCAATCCAGACATTAATGAAGCTTCCTAAACTGCAAAATGACTAGCTTTTCAAAACTTTGTGCATTACCACATTTGTCCATCTCATGCTTTAACTGAGACTCTAACTCTTTTATTAGAAACAATCAATGGTGAAACGAACACCATGGTTTATTTTTTGTTTATTTGCTCTCAGCATTGAATCGGGATTTAAAAGAAATACAGATAATGTTGAAAATACTCAGCAGTTCAAACACATCTGTGGAGAGAAAAACTGCATGAAAGGTTGAGCTCCACAGCATTCCATCAGTAAATTTAATGCCAGCCTTTGAAAAAGAAGTGAATACAACTTGAGCCAGTCCTTAAATGTAGTAAGTGATTCTGGGAACAGACATATTCAGCCTTGTAGTAGTTTCTGTAAGGTTTTGCTCAGTAACTTCAAAAATTAGCTAATGCCATTTTGAATTCAGCATTGTATGGAAGTTACGAAGTCAAGTTGAGATTGGACAGGACATTAATGAGCCCTCTCCGGGAGTGTCCAGTTTTGGTCGCCCCGTTATAGTAGATTGATGATTAAATGACAGAGGGTTCAGAAGAGGTTAACCAGAATGCTGCTGGATATGAAAGGTTTCAGTTATGAGGAATGGCTGGGTAGACTAGGACATTTTTTCACTGGAGCACAGGTTTTCAGAGGTGATCTTATGGAAGTTTATAAAATTATGAGGAGTGTAGATAACATTAATGACAGGTTGGTAGCTTTTCCATAAGGGAGGGGATTTCATGACAAGGGAGCACATTTTTAAGGTGAGAGGAGAGAAATTTTCAAAAAGACATGCGGGGCAATTTGTTTTATTCCACAGAAGGTGCTTCATGTGTGGAACGAACTTCTTGATTGATTTATTGTCATGTGTAGCAAAGTACAAAGAAAAGCTTTGTTAACGAGCAGTAGAGGCAGATCACAGTAAGCAAGGATGTACAGAGCAAAAAGACTTAGACAGAGGGACACATCGCATGAGTGTGCACTGGGTGATATCAACATTAGCAAGATCCAGTATTATTTATGGCTAGTGAATCCATTCATCAATCTAATAATGGCTGGGAGGAAGCTGCTCCCGAACCTGCTGTTGCGTGTGCTCAGGCCTCTGTATCTTCTGCGTGATGGAAGACATTGTGGGAAAACGTTACAAGGGTACGAAGGGTCTTTGATGATGTTGGCACCCTTTCTGCAGCAGCCAGCCATGTAACTGGAGTCCATGGATGGAAAGTTGGCTTCCATGATGGTTTGGATTGTGCACACAACATTTGCAGTTTCTTACGGTCCTGGGTACAGTAGTTGCAGTATCGGCCATTATGCACCTGGACAGCATGCTTTCAATTGTGCAGTTGATGAGGGTCTTTAAGGACATGCCAAATTTCCTGAGTAGCTTCAGGAAGAAGAGCCATTGTTGTGCCTTCTTGACCGTCACATCCAATTGGGAAGTCTCAGACAGGTTGTTAGCTATTGTCACTCCGAGGAACTTGAGGGAGTGGTAGAAGTGGACACAATTAGTCATTTAAAAGACATTTGGATAAGTCCATGAATATGAAATGTTTGGAGTGATATGAGCCAGGAGCAGGCAGTTGGAACCAGTTTAGTTTGGGATTATGTTTGGTATGGACTGATTGGACAGTAGGATCTGTTGCTGTGCTGTATTACTCTATGACTATGACTGTATGACTGTGACTAAGACAACTTTTGTTTGAGTAAGGGCAGAAAAATATTCTTCAGAAGGCAACAACTGAGAAAAATAACCTACTATCAACTCCATTGGTAAAATTCAAAGAACAAATGGTAGCCAGGTAGCTGTTTCCTGAAATTCTAAATGAAGAAATTGTAAAATAGAAAGGGAAACAACTTTGCATATGAATGAAATATGCAGAAAGCCTGCACAGCAACATTCAACGCGATGAACAGAATGGTAAATTATACAACACAGGCAGTTTATTATCAGTGAAAATAAATCTAACTTAAAATAAGCAATGTTTCAGTTTCAGCTCATTAGAGCATATATAATTCATGCCTCAGAGACAGTGAGCTTAATTTTGGTGCCAAAGGCCAGATGAAGTTCAGCAAAGTTGCACTTCACCACATTGAATTAAAAACAATGTTGAACATGCTGTTAAAGATTAAGGGGTTTGATGAAGAGTAATTTTATGCTTGGGCAACAGTGTAAAGCAGGTCATGTAGAATTCATGACACATCCTACCCCTTGCTGTTCTTTTCCCTCCATTGACTTCATTGGGAGGGGATAAAAGGTGAGACCAACAATAGCCCCACAATACATTATCATAAAAAGATAGAATTATCCACAAGAAACTTATACAGAGAGACAGTAAGGAAATATTCAATGATTCTCTTCATGTTAAATTGTGAGGATTGGTGGTCATTTGTGGTTGCAGCTAAGATAGGGTGAATCAAGAAAAATCAATGCTTCAAATGAATGTTGGGAGACAATATTTGAATGGTACATTTTGAAATTATGAAATAAGTAGATTAAGATGAGTTCAAGAGTGGCCACTCCTCTAAGCGCGGCACAGGTTGGAATCTTTGCTGTTTTTAACCATTATCTAAGCCTTTATTTCATGAACAACCACAAATTATAATGTAAAGGCAAACTTTGTAACCCGTGCGTGCCGGAGCAACAGAAAAGAATATCTGTCATTTTTTTCAAACAATACCAAGTGATTACTATCAGGCTAGAGCATTAGCCCAGCTGGTGAAGCATTTCAGATGGACCTGGATTGGGACAGTTAAGAGCAACAGTGACTATGGAAACTTTGGAATGTGAGCATTTGAAGAGGCAGTCAAACAATTCGGCATTCGTATAGCCTTTTCCAAGTAGTTTCATAAAACTTTCACATGGAATAAATTACTGAAAACCATTGACACCATACAAACCTGTTATACAGAAGTTGTGGCTGCATTTGTGAATGGACTGAGCATGCGTCCTCCACTCAAAGAAATGATTTAACAAAATATCACCGGTACACAATGGATTGGAACTGAATCATGGATTGCTTCTTCTTCCAGAGGAAAGTCAAAAAATTGTTTCTGGTGTAATTTGGGTTGATATTTGACAAGTCGGTGTACCAGGGTTGAGGGAGTTCCTCATGAAAGTTCATCCATCCTTGGAACCAGGGAACCATTTGGTGAAAACATTTTGGGAAAGTTGTTTCGGCTGCACTCTAAGCGGTGAAAACAAAACAGGTTCTCGAAAAACTGAGTCAGGTCTTAAGGAGTGCACAGAAGAGAATATTTACAAAATGTCTAAAACAAATTTACTGATATGTTGCAATACAGAGTCCCTTACAATGTGTACAAAGCAATGTATGCTGTAGCTCTTGCACTTCCAAATATGACATCATGTAAAACTGGGAAAGGTCCTTTCTCTAATGGGAGTTGTGCAAATATTTGAAATTTTCAACTATAATAGGTGAGGAACATCAAACATGAATTGATTACTGCATTTAGATATGTATACAATGTGGTTAAATTCACAGTTATATATTAGCAATTAACATAAATGTGTTCCAACTTTGTTTGTTTCAAATGATATCAAGATATTCCATCAGAACAGTGAATTTCATAACCAAGATCAGAGAAAAAGGTTTATTTTGATAAAATCAGTGAACTGGTTGCAACACATGACATTGTAAATTGGCAAAAACTGCCTTCAGTTAGATTAACATTGCAAATGTTGGGCACTATGAAAGGTCAGCTCATTCTGCAGAAGATGTTTCAATAACAGAAAAGGCAATTGTTTGGAGTAGTGGTCAGAGTTGGTAAGCTTTGTGGAGAACCATCCCTTTCTAAACATTTCTGATTTTCAGATTCCATTTCCTTTCTCTGAAAGGTAACAGCAAACTGGTGGTTGTTGAGCCAATAGGCATCATACACGCTACGCCTATTTCCTGATGTTGAGTAAAAAAACAACTTATCAAGCATTTTTAAATGGAAATCTTCCACTCACCAATTTCAAAGTGGTTTAGCTTAATCAACCTAGAATGTAATACCAGAGAGATGTTTTATTTCCACTCATTTCAACAGCAGAATGTCTTCACTCATAACTGATGTATTTAGAAATGATAAAAAGTAGGATGTTAAAGTCTGCGCCCAACTTTATTAAAATCTTAGTCCAAGCATGGACACAAGAGTTGAACTCCAGAAGTGGGGTGAATGTGACTGCTCTTGATGTCAAAGCAGCAACTGCCCACATGTGGCATCCAAGAGTCCTAATAAAATTACAATCATTGTAAATTGGGAGGGAAAATTTCCATGTTTGAAGTTTAATATAGCACATATGAAGATGCTTGTAGTGTTGGATATTAATCATCTCAATGCCAGGAGATCAGTGCAGGAATTGCATATGATAGTATCCTAGGCCCAATTATCTTCATCTACTTTATCATTGACCATCTTTCCATGAGAAGTCCAGAAGTGGGAATGTTCTCTGGCAATTGCACAATGCACAGCACCACCCATAGTTCATCAGGTGCTGAATAACCTCAAGAAATACAGCAAACCCTGGACAACATGAAGATTTGGGTTAAAAAAGGGCAAGTAAAACTGATGCCACATAAGTGCAAGACAACAGCCATCTCCATCAAGAAATAATTCAATCATTTCTCTTTGACAGTCAGTACTGAATCTATCCCCACAATCAATAGCCTCACCAGAAACCAAAATGAGTCAGATATGTCAGTAACATGACTACATGAGCAGGTCAGTGGCTTGTAATTCTGTAGTAAGTAACTCACCTACTCTGTACAGCAACTGTTATAGTGGCATAGAGTCACAACTCGGGAGTGTCAAGTCATATTCTCCACATGCCTGGATGATTGCAGCTCCAGGAACACTCAAGTGCTTTGACACTATCATTGATAAGAATAAAGCTGAGGAGAAAGTGAGGACTGCAGATGCTGGAGATCAGAGCTGAAAATGTGTTGCTGGAAAAGTGCAGCAGGTCAGGCAGCATCCAAGGAACAGGAGAATCGATGTTTCAGGCATAAGCCCTTGAAGAAGGGCTTATGCCCGAAACGTCGATTCTCCTGTTCCTTGGATGCTGCCTGACCTGCTGCGCTTTTCCAGCAACACATTTTCAGCTAAGAATAAAGCTGAAACAATTTATGAATAATTTCTGGAAGCTGAAGTCCCTTTTTCAAGCTTGAACAGAGTTGAATGAATTATAGTGGTTTGGAAACAATGAAGAATTCACTCCTCTTTGTTTTGGACACAACAATAGCAGCAAATTATTGCTAAATGTTAGGAAGACTGAGTAAAGCAGGAAGGATGAGAAATGCAGTCAGCAAGATTTCATTCCAAATGATTTCTCATCCATCACATTTACTACTCGGACTTTTACCATAGATCAGCAGCCAACTTGAGTGACACCCCATTCAACACATCCAGCATGCACTGCCTTTACCACTGGTGCACAACAGCAACACAAAACATCCTCTGCATAGTGCACGGGGAGACCGTTGCTCCTTTGACAACATTTCCCACTCTCTGGAAGGGTAAAGACAGCAGATGCATAGAAAAGCCAGTGCCCACAAGATTCCTTTCACCAATGTTGATTAGTTGGCCAATCAATTCCTATTGACTGCGCATTGTCACCATAATGGGAAGTATGAATGGGCAATTTGAAAAAGGTGCAATGCTCGAATATAATCCTTGTTCATGCTGTCTCACATATCATTAGATAATGCTTCAGCATGCAGCAGTAAGCACTTTTCAGTGGAACCTGTAAATGGGTATTGAAGTGTCATTATCTCTGAGCCAGTAGGCCTGAGTTCAATTCCCATCTATCTGTATTAACATCACTGACCAGGATGACAAGAAAATATCTAAGTGAGCACTATATTAGATCAACTAATGGTCTTAAAGTAGTCAGGATTGTTCAGCAACTGCTGCCTTATAACCAAATCATATTGTATAGTGGTCATTGTGCACTGACATTTAAATGTATTAAGCATTTTCGGGCTGAAGCCTGAATTCTGTCAGTGAAGCATGCTATTTGCATAGCCACAACATAATAGCAGCATTAAACAGCTTTCTTAACGTGCCATACAGATGTTTGATAAAACATGGTGCTGGAATAGGCACAGCAGGTCAGGCAGCATCCGAGGAGCAAGAGAGTCGACCTTGGGTGGCACGGTGGCACAGTGGTTAGCACTGCTGCCTCACAGCGCCAGAGACCCAGGTTCAATTCACGCCTCAGGCAACTGTCTGTGTGGAGTTTGCACATTCTCCCTGTGTCTGCGTGAGGTTTCCTCCGGGTGCTGTGGTTTCCTCGTACAGTCCAAAAATGTGCAGGTTAGGTGAATTGTCCATGCCAAATTGCCTGTAGTGTTAGGTGAAGGGGTAAATGTAGGGGAATGGGTCTGGATGGGTTGCTCTTTGGAGGGCCTGTTTCTACACTGTAAGTAATCTAATCAAATCTTTCAGGAAGGACCATTCTTCTGGACTGGGGAGGGGGAAGAGGGTTAATAGATGATTCTCAACCCTCTTCCTCTTACCCACTCCTGAAGAAGGGTCCTGCCTAAAACATCGACTCTCTTGCTCCACAGACTTGCTGTGCCTGTTCAAGTGCCATGCTATTTCAACTCTGCATCTGCAACATCTGCAACCCTCAGTCTCCTACATGACTGACAAACAACGAAAGAACGCCGATGTTCTAAATCAGGAACAAAAACAGAAATCGCTGGAAAAGCACACAGGAAAGGTCACTTGATCCGAATCGTAATTCCGAGTTCTCTCCACAGATGCTGACAGACCTATTGAGTTTTTCCAGCAATTTCTGGGTTTTTTTGTTGCTGCTCATGTTGAAGATACTTTGCCCTTCTAAAAAACTTAAAATAGAGCGGATAGTTTCCAAATCCAGAAGTGGCAAAACAATGGTCTGACCAGAGTTAGCGTTGCCCCGCAGAGTATGAGGACATCTGAAGGGCGATGATGATGGTCTTCCCGTTGCTTGCTGGACTTCTAATTTTGAGGTGCTCAATCCCACTGGAACATACACTTCAGACTTTTGCCTGAAACCATTGACCTGCACATCTTACACTGTGGGAGGAAACCGGAGCACCTGGAGGAAACTCATGCACGCATGGGGAGAATGTGCAAACTCCATAGACAGTCGCCCAAGGCTAGAATCGGACCCAGGTCCCTGGTAGCAGTGCTAACCACTGTGCCATCCCAATTGGATTGAAGCTACGCAGGTGACTGTGTTTGCAATTACAGGTATTTTATTCATGAATCTCATGTTGATTAAAGTGGTGATGTGTTTCCTTCAGGGATCAGCCAAGTAATTTTTTTGAAGGTCAGTAGAGATTGTAATCAATTTGGTGCTCATTATGGAGTGCTTTAATGAAATAGCTAGAGCTTATATTAAATCAGTTATCCTACTCTAAACCGAGGACAAATATTTGCCCTGCCAAAGATGCATTATTCGGTCCTTTTAGTAATGAATTCTGTTCTTGCTTTGGCATGGACCAGTAATGAGCAGACTTGCAAACGTTGGGGTAGGTCTGATTTACTGGGTATATCGAAGGATGGAGATATCATATTAGGTGGAATTTTTGGGATGCATTCTTACCACTTTGAGCACCGGCAACTCACGTTCACCAATCACCCGGAGCCAACAAAATGTATCAGGTCGGTTCATCTGCCGTCATTCTGCTTCACGGGTTTCTACGACTACATTCTGAAATAATTTGTGCATTTAAGATAAAATAATTGGTTCGCTTTACTTTCGCAGTGTTGTCCCAAATTGCTTTTTACTGAAGCAGGTACTTGAGCAATTTATTCAAGGTTGTCACGTGGTCATACAGCAATGTATGCACTTCAAGCTCCCACAATTGGTCTTGTGATCAAAACTCAAACCCACTTTTAGAGTTTTGAAATGAAGAATAAGTGTAAATTACGACATTGTGAGAGGTCCCCCGCTCTTCTTTGAAATAATTCTATTGGACCTGAGAAGGAAGGTCGTGGACACGCTGAAATTCTTGTTTAAAATTGAGGCGTTTGTTTTCTCACCTTCTCTACAGCTTTCAGTTCAGACCTTTCCGTTTTGCACTGGCGATGATTTTTGCAATCGAGGAAATAAATAACAATACAGCTCTACTTCCTGGAGTCACACTGGGATACCGCCTGTACGATTCTTGTAAGCTGACCCAGTTATCGCTGAAAGCAGCTATGGCGTTTCTGAACAAACCTGAGGCAAACACGCCCTCTGTTAATTGTAAAAACCTTTCCATTGTTTCTGCCATTGTCGCTGATTCTGGATCCACGAAGTCTTTAACAATAGCACCTTCCATGGGTATCTTCAGAATCCCTATGGTAAGATACGATGTTTACTAATTCGGTTATGCGATGTGAATGCATTTAGAACAACAAATATGATATGATGTTGTGTGGGTCATTTAGTCTATTGTCAGTGCAAAATTTGGAATTTGTTTATCGCCGTTACATCGCCTTTAAAATGCTCATTCAGAATGGTGAGACTGTCCAGTACAATGACTGTTGATTGCCCTTTGGCTCGGTTTAGCTACAGTTTTATAACGAAGCTATTATTCCTCTTCATCTGAGATAGTGCTTCGAAAGTCTCATTTCAATAACTTGGTGATGAATAGAAGTAACCTATGATAAAGCAAACATTCAAAAATGATTCCAACAATTGGCAATTTTAGATCATTTTTATTCAATCATGAGATGCGGGTTATACTGGCAAAACCAACATTTGTTTCCAGTCCCAAGTTATCCTTGAACTGAGTGGCTTCCAGCAACATCTGCAAGCCAGGTTTACAGTGAATTATATTACATGGATCAAAAACAGAAATTGCTGGAAAGTCTCAGCAGGTCTGGCAACATCTGTGGAGAGAAATCAGTGTTGATGTTTCGGTCCCGTGACCTTTCTTCAGAAGATCATATGGAGTAGCATCAGGATAAGTATCAGTAAACGAGATGGGAACGTTTGTTTTACTGCAATCATAGTTTAATGCTCACCGTTATTGGGGCTATCTTTATATTCCACACGCCTTGGATTTAATCGCCACTGGTTACCATGGTGATATGCCGATGATATTTGAATACTGCACTTTCACCTTTTGCTCACACGAAGAGATTCAACAAGTGCTAAATGAACCTCATCCTAAGTATTTAAACTAACTATTATATCAGAGCTTTACTCAATTTTTAAACAACTTGTCTCATGCTGATATTGCACTCTAAGAACAAGCTGAGATGATATTTGGTCCACAGGTCAAGACGTTACCACAGCACCACAAAAGCCCGACACCGTTTTTCTTTGCATCCGTTTGTCAATACTTTGATGTGTTCTTATCATGAACCATGGTAACTTAATTTACGAGTATCAATTCAGCTGTTACTAATCTTCCTTAAGTGTAAAGTCGATCGCATTTCAAAACTATGTGCTACCACATTTGTCCGTCTTATTTTTTAACTGAAACCTTAACCCACTTATTGGGAACAGCCCATTGGCGAAATGAATTTACGGTCAGGGATGTTATATTTAATCACATGCTTTTGCTTTTGATGCATGATTTAAAATAAAAAAGAATGACGTTCACAATAATGGACAGGTCAAACACATCTTTCAAGAGAGAAATTGTAGCTTCAAAAGTGAGCTAATGTCATGTTGAATTCAGCATCGTGATGCGAGACCACATAAGACAATTTTTCATCGAGTCAGGGCAGAAAAACATTCTACAAGAGATAAACTGAGAAAAAAAGAAATTTCATTTCATTAAATACTCTTGTGCTATCAACTCTAATGTAAAGATCAAGGTACAAAATATTAACCCAGAACGTTGTTCCTTGAACTTTCAAAATTAAGGAGTCATGACATTGAAAGGGGAGCAACATAGCATATTAATGTATTGTCTACAAAGCCTACCTCACAGCAAACCACAGCATAAATAGAATGCCAAACGATAGAACGCAAACATTATGTTAGCAATTGATATATTTCTAAATTAAACTAAATGTACAGTTACTGGTTTACTATGAATACGTAATTATGCCTGAGAGACAGTAAGCTTAATTTTCCTGCCAGAAGTTGGATTCTGGCAGGAAAATTCTTCAATATTTTACCTCACAAACTTGAATTTGAAAACCAGTAATGTTGAAAATGTTGTTAAAGATTTCAGGGGTTGATTGAAGAGTAATTTAAGTTTTGGTAATGGTCATGCAGAATTACTCATATCCTGTACTTTAATTTTTTTTCTTTTTCCTCCATTGACTTCCATGTGAAGGCACAAAAGATGAGGTCAACAGTGGACATTATGAGACAAAATTAGAAATCGTCCCAGGTCACCTGGAGAGAGAGAGTGTGAATAAGAGAATGTTCATAGGTGTTCTTCATGTTAAATCCTGAGGATTTATTTGAAATATTTGCACTTCTCCACTGATTATTTTTGATTTGATATCATGAACAACCACAAATTATAATTGAAGTACAAAGGTTTTTTTTTGCTTTATTCATGGCAGGTTAGTTACTTCGCAACTTGTGCATGCCTGAGCAACAGAAAGGAATATCCATCATTTTTTCGAACAATACCAAGTGATTATTATCAGGCAAGAGCACTAGCCCAGCTGGTGAAACATTTTGGATGGACCTGGATTGGGACAGTTAAGAGCGACGATGACTATGGAAACTTCGGAATGCAAGCATTTGAAGACACAGTCCAACAGTTTGGTGTTTGCATAGCCTTTTCTGAGTCGTTTCATATAACATACACTCAAGAGAAGTTACTGAAAACAATTGACACCATAAAAACCTCTTCTGCAAAAGTTGTCGTTGCCTTTGTGGGAAAATCAAACATGCGCATTCTACTAAAAGAAATGATTAGACAAAATGTCAGTGGCATACAATGGATTGGAACTGAATCATGGGTTTCTGCATTGCTTCTTCCTCCAAAGGAAACCAAAAAGATTGCTTCTGGTACAATTGGAGTTGCAATTCGCAAAGTCCATATACCAGGGTTGAGAGAGTTCCTAATGAATGTTCATCCATCCTTGTATCCAGAGAACCTTTTGATCAAAATGTTTTGGGAAAGTTGTTTTGGCTGTACTCTAACTGATGGAAACAAAACAGATTCACAAAAAACTGAATCGGAGCTGAAGAAATGCACAGGAAGAGAAAATTTACAAAATATCCAAAATGAATTTACCGATGTCTTGCAATACAGAGTCACTTACAATGTGTACAAAGCAACTTATGCGATAGCTCATGCACTTCACAACATGGCATCATGTAAAATTGGGTCAGGGCCTTTCTCCAATGGGAGTTGTGCCAATATTTCAAATTTTCAACCATGGCAGGTGAGGAACATTTAACATGGTTTGATCTCTGCATTTACATATATGTCAAAAGTGGTCAAATTCACAGTTGAAATATTGCAACTTATGTTAACAAGTTCTCATTTTGTTTTTGTTTAAAGTTACTATACTATATGAGAACAGTGAATTTCACAACCAAGATCGGAGAAAAAGTTTATTTTGATGAAAATGGAGACCCTGTTGCAACATATGATATTGTAAACTGGCAAACAAATGCCCTCGGTAACATCGACATTGTAAATGTTGGCCTCTATAATGGATCAGCTCGTTTCGGAAAAGAGCTTTCAGTAACAGAATGGGCGATTGTTTGGAGTGGTGGTCAGAAGTCGGTAAGATTTGTGGAAAACCATCCCTTTTAACCAGCCTTATCTTTAAGTTCAGTTTCTTTTCTCTGCCACGGAAAAGCAAACTGATGGTTGTTGTATCAAACAGGTACACTGCCAGTAACTGCCCATTTCCCAACTTGGAATAAAATTGCAACTGATCAAGCACTTTTAAATAGAGAATATCTGCTCACCCATTCAAAAATTGTTTAACTTGATCAATCCAGAATGTAAGATCAGAGAGATATATTTCCACTCACTTCAACAGCAGAATTTCCTTGCTCATAACTGATGTAATTAAAAATATGAAAGAAAAATGTGCAAATGAAGAACGAGTTATTCTCATACCTATATGCTAAAATAGCACTGCATGAACAAATGAATGTAGGAACAAAGACATAAAATCTAAACATACTGAAAAGTGGTTGCATAGGTTTGCAAAAAAAAATAAGGGAGTAATGGATACATTAGTTGTATGTCAAGGAACATGATGGTTCAAATTCCTCTTGACCTCAAACACATTTCTGCTGCAATAATGTCAAGCAATGACAGAATGCTGACCAGCCCAACATATATTGTCCCTCATCATCTCCCCTTGATATTCAATTGCACCAGCAACACTGAATCCAATGCTATCTGGGCGTAATATTTACAAGAAGCTCAGTTGGAATGATCATATCCAATCTGTAGCTTCTAGAGCATACCGGATGCTTGGAAAGCTGCGATAGGCATCTCACCGCAGGAATCTCCAAACATAACCACCACCAACAGGACACAGTTCAGGACAGTGATCAAATCCTCCCACTTGCCTCGATGGGTGTAGGTCCAACAGCACTGAAGAAGCTTGACAAACACAGGAAAAAGCAGCACAGTTCATTGGTACCAAGTCCACAAACGTTCCTCTACCACAGATGTTCAGTGGCATCACCTCCAAGATACATTACAGAAATTCTACAATGTTGTTTGGGAAGCACCTTCCAAACTCATGCTTATTTCCACCAAGAAGAACATTGGTAACAAATCCATGCATCACCACCACCTGCAATTTCTTCTGACAGCCTCTCACAATCCTGACTTTGAAATATGTCTCAGTTCCCCCTTATGACAATATAGCAACAACATCGACAGCAAATGAATTTCAATGGTTCAGAAGGGGAGGTCAAAGCCAATTAAAGATGGACAATATATATTGGGCTAGTCAGCAATGACCACATTGCATGAATAAATGAAGAAAAAACATTTTTATTTCTGAATCTGGTTTTCATTTTAACCATTAAATGGTATTACTGCAAATTGCATCTGACTTTATTTAGATATTTCCCTATTTCCTTTTTCAATAAAATGAAGCAAATCCTGGTACATGTGCGGAATGTTACGTGAATAGTCTGTGCAAATATATTTCAAGCACTTTACTGGAACAAGATAAGGTTACAAATGCTGACAGTATTTCAAAAATAACTGTCCTAACAAGGGTCACATAAGTAGGTCTTTTTCTGTTACCAGAGTGAATGTTGTACATTTGCTACATGGAATTACTAACATTTCTTCATCATTGTATTCATATTCCTAATGAGGTACCTAAAGCTGTTTGTTCTGAAAGCTGCCATCAAGGAACAAGAAAAGCAAGAAGAAAAGGACAACCCGTTTGCTGTTTTGATTGTGTACAATGTGCACAAGGTGAAATTAGTAACACAACTGGTAAGGATACACCATTGCTAAAGGTATTGTTTCTTAAACTAGATACCTGCATTGCTCAGGTTTAAGATTCCTCGTGTACTGACGAAGTCTTATGTTGCTTTATAGATTCAATTCATTGTGTAAAATGTCCATTGGAATTCAAATCTAATGAAAGACGGGATCAGTGCGTTCCAAAGGAAATTGTGTTTCTTTCCTTTTTTGAGACAATGGGAATCATTTTGGTGACACTGGCGCTGTTTGGAGCCTGCACCACTGTTGGTGTATACACAATATTCTACATCTACCGACACACTCCAATTGTAAAAGCTAATAACTCTGAGTTAAGCTTCCTTCTTCTTTTTGCCTTGGTACTCTGTTTTTTGTGTTCAATTACATTCATTGGGACACCTTCAGTTTGGTCCTGTATGCTCTGCCACGTAGCGTTTGGTATTAGTTTTGTTCTTTGCATTTCTTGTGTATTGAGTAAAACAATTGTTGTGGTGATGGCGTTCAAAGCAACATTTCCTAGCAATAATATGATGAAGTGGTTTGGACCAAGACAGCAACGGCTGACGGTTTACATCCTCACACTGGTACAATGTGTAATATGTACTACCTGGTTAATTGCATTTCCACCTTATCCATTGAAAAGCACTAGTCACTCTCCTGAGATAATCATGTTTGAATGCAATGTAGGATCTTCGTTAGCCTTCTACAGTGTACTCGGACGGTTTACATTCTTACACTGGTACAATGTGTAATATGTACTACCTGGTTAATTGTATTTCCACCTTATCCATTGAAAAGCACTAGTTACTCTCCTGAGATAATCATGTTTGAATGCAATGTAGGATCTTCGTTAGCCTTCTACAGTGTACTCGGTTATATTGGATTTCTGTCCTGTGCATGTTTTGTGGTAGCTTTTCTGGCTCGACAACTTCCAGATAACTTCAATGAAGCGAAACACATAACGTTTAGCATGCTTATCTTTTGCGCAGTTTGGATAACTTTCATTCCAGCTTACATAAGTTCACCAGGTAAATATGCTGTGGCAGTTGAAGTATTTGCTATTTTGGCTTCCAGCTTTGGTCTGCTTATTTGCATTTTTGTTCCAAAATGTTATATTATTCTGTTGAAGAAAGAAAACAATACAAAGAGGAACATGATGGGCTCAGTGACTTCCAATAAAAGCTTTGAGAATGTTCAGAAATGAAACACAGAACACAGATTTTTGTCATAATGAGAGTGCATGGCAATTGCATGTGAAGAGCCATAAAGCAGAATAGTACACCAGGACTCATTTCACATAATCGAACAAAGCCACAATAATCTGTAATACCTGTAATTTTGAAGTTCAGCTGATAATTTTGACTGTTTTATACATCTGCCCCACGTTTCATTTACATGAAACCTCAGGGCAGAGTAACTTTAATTATCCAACATTCAATTATCCGAATTTTGGATTATCCAAACAATATTGCAAGGTCCTGATTCTTGGCTAAACTGTTTTATCTGACATTCGATTATCTGGCATTAGATTATCCAAACAAAGTAGTCCCTACCTGTGTCCTTCGGATAATCAATGTTCCTCTAGTAATTAGAATAGAAAACGGTGTATAACCTATATTTATTGAAAGATGGATCAAAGTTACTTTTTGTTTCTTCATTGTGACTTGAATTTCTTTATTGCATGGAGATTCTATTTGAAACTAGCTTTACCTATGAATAAAAATTCAGTTCTGAAACTTGGCCGATTCAAATGTCCAAATAGATTGCTCACATCGTTTTCACAAAGCACTTTAATAAAAATTCCATCACTGTGCTAAATTGACTTTGAAGTGGGTCACTGGTGGGAGGGTGGGATGATGATGGTGGAATGGGGAAGGTTTTGGAAACTTTGAGTTTACCATATTGGCGGTAATGTGGAAAACTCAATATTTGGCCTTTTGCAGAATTAGTTTTCTATTCATATTCCAAAGGAGCTCACAAATAATAATCTTCTCCCATTCTTAATGAGGGCATATCTGTAATATGCACTCACTAACCAGTAGGCTTTTTACACTTATTTAAACGATATGTACCATATGTTTACTCTTAACATATTTGAGTATCTTCTTGCTGAGATGCTGTAATTCATTGCTGTATTGTACATTAGTCATATTCAACACCTAATTTACCAATCATTCCTGAAATTGTTTTTTTTTAATATGGACCATCACACATAGCACACATAGTCTTCTATCTTGATTGAAACCGATAGAAATTGGTGTTTTCAACATATTTATCGATTTTTTTTTGTGCACATTATTGACCATATATCCATGGATATGAATACTTTCTTGCTAAATAACTATGTCAGACGTATTGGTGTTCATCATGAGCAAAATTACAGAAACCATTATGGATGATTAAATATTTGATGAGGAGTAAAATTTTTAATGGCGAATGGAGGTGCTTAATTAACTTACTCAGTTCAAATGAACTGAATTCTGAATGTGGGAGAAGTCAATAATCCTGGATGAGACAGCTGCAGACCTGTCTTATATCACACTTTTGGAAGAGGTGACTGGTCCAGGAGGAAAGGTGACCTGTCCTTGAAGGATTGCCAGCCCTTGGATTGAGGGACGGTATATTGGGAACTGGTCTGTGGGAATGTTTCCGTGTCTTATGATCCACCAGCATGAAATTAGATTGTCCTCTTCCATGTAGCCATCATTGCCTCACTTTGGCTGTCAGTTTTCTAGGCAGCACAGGAAAGCCTGCCATTCATAACTGGAATTGGTAGACAGGGAAGAATACCAACTAAATCTTATTACTATATTTGAGTCTCACACTGCTTCCTAGGCAGTTTGGCTACCAGACTTCTGAAAAATCATATTTCATGAATTTATCAGACATCTGAAAGAATGGAACAAGTAGGGCAAAAAAAGGGGAAATACTCAATGTGCTACATGTGAATTCACAAAATGTATTAAGTGGGCTGACATAAAAAAGGGTTACTACACAAAATATGAGCTCATTATGTTTGAACTCATATGTTAATATGAATAATGATTGGATTACTAACAGGAGTCATGAAGGTTGGTATTCTCCAGGTTAGAAAATTGTAACGAATACGATGCAGCAGAGCTGGTGCTACAGAGTCATAGAGTCATAGAGACATACAGCATGGAAACAGACCTTAAGTCCAACTTGCCCATGCCGAACAGATATCACAACCCAACCTAGTCCCACCTGCCAGCACTCCCTCCAAACGCTTCCTATTCATATACCCATCCAAATGCCTCTTAAATGTTGCAATTGTACCAACCTCTGCCACTTCCTCTGGCAGCTAATTCCATACATGTACCACCCCCAGCGTGAAATATTTGCCCCATAGGTCTCTTTTATACCTTTCCTCTCTCATCCTAAGCCTATGCCCTCTAGTTCTGGACCCACCGACCCCAGGGAAAAGACTTTCCCTATTTACCCGATCCATGCCGCTCATAATTTTGTAAACCTTTATAAGGTAACCCCTCAGCCACCGACATTCCAGGAAAAACACCCCCAGCCTGTTCAGCCTCTCCCTATAGCTCAAATTCTCCAACCCTTCAAATCTTTTCTGAACCCTTTCAAGTTTCACAACATCTTTCTGATAGGAAGGAGACCAGAATTGCACACAATATTCCAACGGTGGCCTAACCAATATCCTGTACAGCCACAACATGACCTCCCAACTCTTGTACTCAATAACCTGACCAATAAAGGAAAGCATACCAAACGCCTTCTTCACTATCCTATCTACCTACGACTCCACTTTCAAGGAGCTATGAACCTGCACTCCAAGATCTCTTTGTTCAGCAACACTCCCTCGGACCTTACCATTAAGTGTATAAGTCCTGCTAAGATTTGCTTTCCCAAAATGCAGCACCTCGCATTTATCTGAATTAAACTCCACCTGCCACTTCTCGGCCCATTGGCCCATCTGGTCAAGATCCTGTTGTAATCTGAGGTAGCCCTCTTTGCTTTCCACTAAACCTCCAATTTTTGTATCATCGGCAAATTTACTAACTGTACCTCTTATGCTCGCATCCAAATCATTTATGTAAATGACAACAAGTAGAGGACCCAGCAACGATCCTTCTGACACTCCACTGGTCACAGACCTCCAGTCTGAAAAACAAACCTCCACCACCACCACCCTCTGTCTTCTACCTTTGAGCCAGTTCTGTATACAATTGGCTAGTTCTCCCTGTATTCCATGAGATCTAACCTTGCTAATCAGTCTCCCATGGGGAACCTTGTCAAATGTCTTAATGAAGTCCATACAGATCACATCTACCACTCTGCCCTCATCTATCCTCTTTGTTACTTCCTCAAAAAAACTCAATCAAGTTTGTGAGATATTATTTCCCATGCACAAAGCCATGTTGACTATCCCTAATCAGTCCTTGCCTTTCCAAATACATGTACATCCTGCCCCTCAGGATTCCCTCCTACAACTTGCCCACCACTGATGTCAAGCTCACTGGTCTATAGTTCCCTGGCTTGTCCTTACCACCCTTCTTCAACAGTGGCACCACGTTAGCCAAACTCCAGTCATCCGGCACCTCACCTGTGTCTATCGATGATACAAGTATCTCAGCAAGAGGCCCAGCAATCACTTCTCTGGCTTCCCACAGAGTTCTAGGGTACACCTGATCACCTCTTTGGGATTTATCCACTTTTATGCATTTCAAGACATCCAGCACTTCCTCCTCATAATATGGACATTTTGCAAGAAGTCACCATCTATTTCCCTACAGTCTATGTCTTCCATATCCTTTTCCACAGTAAATACTGATACAAAATACTCATTCAGTATCTTCCCCATTTTCTGCGGCGCCACACAAAGGCCACCTTGCTGATCTTTGAGGGGCCCTATTCTCTCCTTAGTTACCCTTTTGTCCTTAATATATTTGTAAAACCTCTTTGGATTCTCCTTAACTCTATTTGCCAAAGCTATCTTAGGTCCCTTTTTTGCCCTCCTGATGTCCCTCTTAAGTATACTCCTACTTCCTTTATACTCTTATAAGGATTCAATCGATCTATCCTCTCTATACCTTACATATTCTTCCTTCTTTTTCTTAACCAAACACTCAATTTCGTTCGTCATCCCTATACCTACCAGCCTTTCCTTTCACCCTAACAGGATATACTTTCTTTGGATTCTTGTTATCTCATTTCTGAAGGCTTCCCATTTTCCAGCCGTCCTTTTACCTGTGAACATCTGCCCCCAATCAGCTTTCGCAAGTTCTTGCCTAATACCGTCAAAATTGGCCTTTCTCCAATTTAGAACTTCAACTTTTAGATCTGGTCTATCCTTGTCCATCATTATTTTAAATCTAATAGAATTATGGCCGTTGGCCCCAAAGTGCTCCCCCACTGACACCTCAGTCACCTGCACTGCCTTTTTTCCCAAGAGTAGGTCAAGTTTTGCACCTTCTCTAGTTGGTACATCCACATACTGAATCAGAAATTTGTCTTGTTCACACTTAACAAATTCCTTTCCATCTAAATTCTTAACACTATGGCAGTCCCAGTCTATGTTTGGAAAGTTAAAATCCCCTACCATAGCCACCCTACTTTTCTTACAGATAGCTGAGATCTCCTTACAAGTTTGTTTCTCAATTTCCCTCTGACTATTAGGGGGTCTACAATACAATCCCAATAAGGTTATCATCCCTTTCTTATTTCTCAGTTCCACCCAAATATTCCTGGATGTATTTCCAGGAATATCCTCCCTCAGCACAGATGTAGTGCTATCCCTTATCAAAAATGCCACCACCACCCTCCTCTCTTACCTCCCTTTCTATCCTTCCTGTAACATTTTTATCCTGGAACATTAAGCTGCCAGTCCCGCCCATCCCTGAGCCATGTTTCTGTAATTGCTATGATATCCCAATCCCATGTTCCTAACCATGCCCTGAGTTCATGTGCCTTCCCTGTTAGGCCCCTTGCACTGAAATAAATGCAGTTTAATTTATTAGTCCTACCTTGTTCCTGCCTGACTGACTGTTTTGACCGCTTCTGCACCAGTCTCAGATTGATCTCTTTCCTC
>NC_057722.1:65247034-65374259 GCF_004010195.1 Chiloscyllium plagiosum | reverse complement strand
GTCACTTCTACCCCAAAAGAGATTCCAATGATCCAAAAATGTGAATCCTTCCCCCACACACCCGCTCTTCAGCCATGCATTCATCTGCTCTATCCTCCTATTCCTGCCCTCACTAGATCGTAGCATTGGGAGTAATCCAGATATTTCTACTCTCAAGAACCTGCTTTTTAAATTTCTTCCTAGCTCTCTGTAATGTCCCTTCATGCTACTTATAATATGCATTATACCTCGCTTGAAGGGACAGAGTACTTTGTAGACACATTTTCTGATGATAGATGGACAGGAAAACACTTTTGATGCATATAATGTTTGGAGAAAATATCTACAAAGGGATGTATGTAGGTTAAGTGATTGGACAAAAATGTCAGGTAGAGTCTGTTTTGGAGTTGTTTAACCTCAGTCCCTTTGATCGGATGGATAAAATAATACAATATTAGTTCAAAAATAACATGGTTCCTATTTTAGGAGAAGTTGAGGAAGAACATCTTCCTCCAAGGACCATTATCTTTAGAATTCTCTTTCCGAGGCAGCAGTACAAGTTGAGGCGCTGTGAGGCAGCAGTGCTAACCACTGTGCCACCGTGCCGCCCACTAAGTTGAGGAAGAACATCTTCCTCCAAGGACCATTATCTTTAGAATTCTCTTTCCGAGGCAGCAGTACAAGTTGAATCATTGAATATATTCAAGGGCATATTAAATATATTTCCAATCCACAAATAAGTCAAGGGTTATGAGGAGAAAGGCGGGAAGTGCTGTGTAGAGTCAATAGTCTGATCGTCCATTATCTTACTAAATGATGGAGTAGGATCACGGTAGCCTAGTAAAAGAGAGGACAACAACATGAGCAACAGAGTTGAAGGGAAGATAGTCAGCAATTAATGGCATGGGACTAACTGCACAGGAGGCAAGGCTGAAGAGTTTTTGGTTCAATGTTGTACCTTCCATACCCAGTTGAGTGCCTAGTTTCTACACCATCAGGAAAACCATGTCACAGCACTTTTTTCAAATTGACCAACCAAAGCATTTACATCAAATTTCATGTGGAATTTGGCAAAAACATTTAACTACACAATACATATAATGGCTAGATTCTTTCTCCCATTTTTGGATCCAACAAATTTTAATGTATCTTAGTGGGCTGTCTGCACTCAACACCAACCCTCATTGCTACTTTAGTCCAAAGATGGCCAATTGTTTGAATTCTAGAAATGTGTTAAGATTGAGGAAGGTGGCATTTGATGGAGGGCAGCCTTGAGAAGCTCAAATAAAATTGAAACCATGGAAAACCTGTCCAGTGGCGAGAGCTATACTCAACACAAAGATCTTGGAGGCAAAATATAGTATCACTAGTTCTACAGAACGCTGATTGCAGTCCCACAATCTTCAGCCGTTTTAACAAGGAAAAGTCTTCATCAGAAAATCAGAAGTGTAATGATGACACTGTGTTCAGCCTCATTTTCAATGACTCAGATAATACAGCAATTCCCGCCCAGATGCAGAAAAGCCATGGATTGCTTTCAGGCTTGGGATGGTTAAGAGGTAATTAACGTGCAAGTTACACAAGTACCAAACAGTAATCATCTTCAACAAAACAAAACTTAATCATCACTCCTTATCTTTAATTTATGTTATTATTAATAAATTCTCCACTTCCAACATCCTGCGTGATTCCATTGGCCTGGAGATGTCATAGAAATATTGTGCTTGCAAAGGCTTGATTTTCTCAGTGGAAGAATATGCTTCTTGATTTCTCCAAGTCTTTTCACTGGCTGTGGGACACAATTGCGTAGGCTGCTAAGCCAAGCTCACTTTGCTGGGCAGTGCAACTCCAACAGCACGTCAACAAAATCGTGGACCAAAGCAGCTCACTTGATCAAAATATGAATCACATTAAACCTGAACTTCAATTTCAGTAGTGCACCATGCCAGCAGTGTATAATCTACAAGATTACAGAGAATGGTTACCACAAAGAAGAAGGCCATTCAACCTGCTGAATCTGTACCTGCCCATTAAAGGAGAAAATGTGCTTGCTTACTTCTTCACCCTTGTCCCTTAATTTTGAGGTGCTTATCTAATTTCCTTTGAAAGCAACAAATGTATTTGCCACCATGACTGTATTACTGACTCCATTCAAGATTATAACTACTCACACCATAAGCATTTACTTTCCTGATGCACCATTCAGTATTTTGGAAACGTTGTTCTTACTTTGCTGTTGATAATTCACAAATGTAGAGGTTTGTCTGACAGTGCAGGATGTCTGTGGCTTCATCATAAGGAGCACAGTGTTTTAAGAGAGTGATTCACCACCAACCTGTCAAGGAAAATCTCTGATCATGAAGTAATGATTGCTTTGCCAATAATACCCACATGCCAGATATTAATAAAAGGTACATCCAAACACTGCACCAATTATATTCTAGCATTTCCAAGTAATCATGGAATAATGCATTTTTGAGGAAAGCTACTTGGATGAATGTACCCGATCTGTCTTTTTAGATCGGGTACATGCTCCTTTTCTGATGATAATGAAATGTTCTCCACTTCAAGTACTTATCCAATTCTATTGTGAGTCTTATTGTTGAAATTGTTACACCACCACTTCAGGCAGATCATTCCTTATCATTCAGTCACTTTGTTCAAAATAAATGCTTCTACTTGTTTTAATGCTTGTCTGAAAGTATGTCCTCTGAGTACAAACTATTCTGTTACTGGAAATATTTTGTACAATTTATTTACTTAAGTCTCTGTATGATTTTGGTCTCTTTACATAAATCTCATTCAGCCTTCTCTGCTTAAAGGAGGAAAATTCTTCTTCAGTCACGTCTCCACATTGTGAAGTCTAACATCCCCGTTTCTCATTGTAACTAATTCTCCTATAGCCACATTAAGGCTTGAAGATTTACACAAGTGTGTGACAAATTTGTCGAGCTATATCCATTTGTTGTGTGGTGTGATTCAACATACCATTTGAAATATAATGTTTAGAGGATGCTTCAATCCAGAATTGCTTTGTGGAAGTTTCAATTCAGCTCAATGCAAGTGGAAGCATTTTAAAGGCTATTTAGGTTAGTTCAGAAATCACTGCACAGACATTCAAAGCAGAAAGACATGAAATAAAAGTCAGTAAATATGGGAAAGAGAAATATGGTCTCAATTTATGTGTGTAAGGAAATTAACTATATTTTTGAGAAGGTGGCTACAAGACACAAGGTGAAGACATAGTGAAAGGTCAAAAACAGTTGGAAGACTGTGCTGTCCATCCAATCTCTAGAGTATGAAAGCTGGTCTTTCAGTCCATACCGAGTGTCTGAACACACTTTCACCCTGACCCATACTCGGTATCTTGTCCCTGTAACTGTGCATTTCCTGTGGCCTATCAACCTAGCTTGTACATCCCTGCAGTTCTGAAGATGCATGGCTTGCCTGAAACGTCAACTCTACTTTCTCTCCACAGTTGCTGCAAGATCTGCCGTGCTTTTCCAACAATTTGTTTTCATGGATTTTGAGTGATTTGGAGGAAACTTGCCATCACGGCACAATTTCTTCTCATAGTCTCATATTTGCACTATTTTTGATATAGTCCACATTTTCATATTGAATTTGATTCTCTACTGTATTGCAATTGTTATACCGGCTGTTTTTCAGTCATGTTTCACCATCCGGTTATTATGAATGAAAAGATGTGTACTGTACCTTTAAGAGAGAGAGGTAGCGATCAAGGACTAACTGAAAGCATAGCATGTCCTGAACAAGGTAAAAATGTAACACTTGATTGAAACAAATAGCTGGAGTGTGTTGCCATGGAACAAAAACAACTTCAAATTCGACCAATCAGTTTAAATTATGCCCCAGATACCAAAATCCAATTGAATTTGAATTTAGTGTTTTGATTACATCAAACCAATGAAAGAATCTGATATTTTGGGGTATAAAGCTAGATGTTTTGAACAATTAGAGGGAGAATTGCCAAGAAAACCAACAAGTAGGGACTGTTAGCCAAATAGCGCTCTGAAATGTATCTGTCCGAAAGAAAAGTTGGTCAGCAGAAGAAGAAGAGATGACCCAGGAAAACACAGATGAAAATCAATGAAACTGACTGATGTTGAAACGTGATTTTGTTTTGTAAATCATAATCGGGATTTTGTTAAATCAGACTAGTATTATAGAGTGACAGGTAAAAGTTAGATTGAAGAGAAAGAAGTTGTAAATAGCTATGGTTTTAATGTTCTCTGTTGATTTTAAAGAATTGAATGGTTAATTTGTTACTTTAAATAGTGAAATCTGGGATAGTTCTTTGCCTCTCGAAATTTAACAGATTAAGGTGCAGATGAGCTTCTCTCTGTGTCAGGTATAAATTAGCAGAGTGGTTTACCCCATGCCGTAACATAGTGAACATAAACTATCAATCATCCCATCCACTATGACCATGCAAAACAATTTGGGTAGTTCCATAATGCTGACCAAAGAACACTAAAGAAATAGAAATATATTTCCAAGTCAGGATTGTGGGTTGTTTGGAGACATTTTGCTTACTGTTCTCATGCATCTGATGACCCTGTGCTTCTGGATAGTAGGTGTCATAAATTTGGAAGGTGCTGTTTAAAAAGCCGTGATGAATTTTGCAGTTCACCTTGAAAACGCTATTGATTATTGGAAGTGGAGGAAGAGAATATATGGGAATATGGTGACAATCAAATCAAACGGTTTGTTCTGGGTGGTGTCAAGATACTTGAGGGTTGCTTGAGCCGCACCCATCCGAGCAAGTGGGAGAATTCTAGGATATTCCTGATTTATAGGGCTTTTGCCCAAAACATCGATTTTCCTGCTCCTTGGATGCTGCCTGACCTACTGTGCTTTTCCAGCACCACTCTAAACTTCCTGTTCATATTCCCATCCAGGTGCCTTTTTAATGTTGCAATTCTACCAGCCTCTCCCACTTCCTCGAGTAGCTTATTCTATACACACACCACCATCTGAGTGAAAAAGTTGCCCCTGAGGTCCCTTTTTAATCTTTCCCCTCTCACCTTTATCTCCCATGGCCCATAGCTTTGTATTTCCCTACACTGGGGAAAAGACTTTGACTATTCACCCCATCCTTGCTCCTGATAGTATTATAAACTTTTATATGGTCACCCCGAAGCCTCTGATGCTCTAAAGAAAGTAGCCTTCGGATCTTGAGCTTCTTCCTATTGCTCAAACACTGAAACCCTGGAAACATTTTTTGTCAAACTTTTCTGAACCCTTTGATGTTTCACAATATCTTTCTTATAACAAGGAGTCCAGAAGTGAACACATACATGGTATTCCAAACTTGGACTCACAAATGACCAATGCAGCTGCAATGTGACCTCCCAACTCCTACACTCAAAGCATTGTCCAATTAAGGCAATTGTACCAAGTGCCTTCTTGACTACCCAGTCTAACTGCGACTCCATTTTCAAGGAACTATGAACCTGCACTCCAAGGTACATTTGTTCAGCAACACTAACCAGGAGCTTCCAATCAAGTATATAAGTTACTCCCTAACAAAGTGTAGCACCTCACATTTATTGAGATTAAACTTCATCTGCCACTCCTTGGCCCATTGGCCAATCAGATAAAGGTCCCCTTGCATTCTGAGATAATGCTCTTCGCTGTCCACTACACCACCAAGTTTGGAGGCATCTGCAAACTTACTAACCATATGTCCGATATTCACATGCAAATCATTTATATAGATGACAGAAAGCAGTGGATCCAACATGAGCCCCTGTGATGCCCAGGCCAAAAAGCAACCCGCCACCACCAGCCTCTGCCTTCTACCTGCAAGTCAATTTTGTTTCCAAATGGCTGGTTCTCCCTATGTTCAATGTCATCCAGCGTTATTGAACAGTCTACCTTGTCAAAAACTTACTGAAATCCATTTCGACAACATCCAATGCTTTGCTTTCATCAATTCTCTTTGTCACTACTTCAGTTCTTTAAAAAATGCAATCAACTTTGTGAGGCACAATTTCCCACTCATAAAGCCATGGTAACTAACCCTAATCAGTCCTAGCCTTTCCAAATCCATAGAATTCCTTTCCATCAAAATTTCCTCCAACAAATTGTCCACCACTGATGTCAGGCTCACTGGTCTACAGTGCCTGGTTATTCCTTACCATCTTTCTTAAATGCAGTCATAAAGTCATTCTTCTTAAGTGCTTATGTCAGTGCCTAAAGAAATTACAATGGTTCTGGCAGCATCTGTCATGTGCAGACTGACTGTTTAGAACTTCAGTTTGTAAACTCATGACCTGACATTTTTCCATTTTACCAATGCTATCAAGCCAGGCATTGACTATATTTCAACGAAGAATGTAACAGGTCATATGCAAAGCAATTAACAGTTATATCTAAAAATGAGGTGCCAAACTACAAGCTTACATGCAAAACAGTAGATGTAGCATGAAATTGTAAGTGTTACGTGAGCCACATTCAACGGTGTTGCCATGTAGCCAGTAGACAATTGAACAAATGAGAGGGCAAAACACTCCCCAAGTATTCCCATCCACAATGATGGAAATAATCAGTACAACAATTTAGAAGTCAGTTAATTGCAAACTTGCTCATACTTGACAATTGTCACCCCATCCGTGTAGCTATTAGCATTAGCAAAGGGATTGAATGTATTGTCGACAGTGTCACCAACTGGCATTTACACAGCAATAATCTCCTCATGGATGCTCAGTTTAGATTTTCCCAGAGCCATTTAGCAACCAACTTCATGAAAACCTTGGTCCAAGCATGGATACAAGAGTTGAACTCCAGAAGTGGGGTGAATGTGACTGCTCTTGATGACAAAGCAACAACCTGTGGCATCCACAACGCTGAACAAAATTACAGTCAGTGCGAATTGGGAAGATGATGCTCCGTGATTGAAGTCTTATAAAGCACAAATGAAGATGCTCGTGGTGTTGGATATTAATCATCTCAATGCCAGGAGATCAGTGCAGAAATAACATCAGGTAGTGTCCTAGGCCCAATCATCTTCATCTAGTTTATCATTGACTGTTGATTGCACAATGCGCAGCACCACCTACAATTCATCAGGTGCTGAAAAACCTCAAGTTGAAATACAGCAAGACCTGGTCAACATGAAGGCTTGGATTAGCGAAAGGGCAAGTAAAACTGATGCCACATAAGTCCAAGACAACAGTCATCTCCATCAAGAAACAATCCAATCATTTCTCTTTGACACTTATTAGCCTGAATCACAATCAATAGCCTGAAGCATATCATTGACCAGAAACCAAAATGAGTCATACATGTCAGTAACGTGACCACACAAGCAGGTCAGTAGCTTGTAATTTTCTGGTAAGTAACTCATCTTCTCTGTACAACAGCTGTCATAGCAGCGTGGAGTCACAACTCAGGAGTGTCATGTGATATTCTCCACATGCCTACGTTATTGAAGCTCCAGGAACATTCAAATGTTTTGACACTACCCAGGACAAAACAACTTGTTTCATATCAATTGAAAAGAATAAAGCTGAACCATATCTGGATAATTTCTGGAAGCTGAAGTCCCTTTTTCATGCTTGACTAGGGTTGAATAAAATATAATGGTTCGGAAGCAATGAAGAATTCAGGGCTCTTTGCTTTTGAAGCAACAATAGCATCTAATCATTACTAATTGTTGGAGAGACATAGTAAAGCAGGAACAATTAGAAATGCAGTTAGCAGGATTTCATTCCATGCAGGTACATCCCAAATGATTCTTAGCCATCACATTAACCACTTGGCCTTTATCATAGATTAGCGGCCAGCTTGATTGACACTCTATCCACCACATCCAGCATGTACTTCCTTAACTTCTGGTCATAGAGTCACAAAATCGTAGAGATGTACAGCATGGACCCTTTGGTCCAACCCGTCCATGTCAACCAGATATCCCAACCCAATCTAGTCCCACCTATCAGCATCTGGCCCATATCCCTCCAGATTCTTCCTATTCATACACCCATCCAAATGCTTCTTAAATGTTGCAATTGTACCAGCCTCCACCACTTCCTCTGGCAGCTCATTCCATATGCGTAACAACCTCTGTGTGAAAAAGTTGCCCCTTAGATCTCTTTTATATCTGTCCCCTCTCACCCTAAATCTATGCCCTCTAGTCCTGGCTCCACGACCCCAAGGAAAAGACTTTGCCTATTTATCCTATCCATGCCCCTCATGATTTTGTAAACCTCTATAAAGTCACCCCTCAGCCTCCAACGTTCCAGGGAAAACAGCCCCAGCCTGTTCAGCCTCTCCCAATAGCTCAAATTCTCCAAACTTGGCAACATCCTTGTAAATCTTTTCTAAACCCTTTCAAGTTTCACAACATATTACCAGTAGGAAGGAGACCAGAACTGCACACAATATTCCAACAGTGGCCTAACCAATGTCCTGTACAGCCGCAACATGACCTCCCAACTCCTGTACTCAATACTCTGACCGATAAAAGAAAGCATACCAAACACCTTCTTCACTATTTAAGCTTAAAAACATGTTGCTGGAAAAGCGCAGCAGGTCAGGCAGCATCCAAGGAGAAGGAGAATCGACGTTTCTTGAAGAAGGGTTTATGCCCGAAACGTCGATTCTCCTTTGCCTTGGATGCTGCCTGACCTGCTGCGCTTTTCCAGCAACACATTTTTAAGCTCTGATCTCCAGCATCTGCAGTCCTCACTTTCTCCTATCTTCTTCACTATCCTATCTACCTGTGACTCCACAGTCAAGGAGCTATGAACCAGCACTCCAAGGTATCTTTGTTCAGCAACACTCCCTAGGAACTTACCATTAAACGTATAAGTCCTGCTTTCCCAAAATGCAGCACCTCACATTTATCTGAATTAAACTCCATCTGCCACTTCTCAGCCCATTGGTCCATCTGGTCCAGATCCTGTTGTAATCTGAGGTAACCCTCTTCACTGTCTGCTACACCTCCAATTTTGGTGTCATCTGCAAACTTACCAACTGTAACTCTTATGCTCACATCCAAATCATTTAGTAAATGTAAATGTAAATGACAAATGTAAATGACAAAAAGCACCGATCCTTCTGGCACTCCACTTGTCACAGGCCTCCAGTCTGAAAAACAACCCTCCACCATCACCTTCTGTCTTCTACCTTTGAGCCAGTTCTGTGTCCAAATGGCTAGTTCCCCCTGTATTCCATGAGATCTAACCTTGCTAATCAGTCTCCCATGTGCACAACAGCAACACGGAACACTCTCTACAAGATGCTCAGGAGGACCATCCTTCCTTTGACAACATCTCCTCCTTTCTGGAATGGCAAAGCCAGTGGGTGAACAGAAAAATCAGCACCCGAAAGTTTCCTTTCACCAGTGCTGATTGGTTGGCTGGTCAATTCTTATTGACTGCGCATTCTCACCATCATATGAAGTATGCACAGGCAATTTGAAAAAGGTGCAATGTTTGAATATAAATCTTGTTCATGTTGTCTCAGCATATCATTAGGTAATGATTCTGCAAGCATCAGTAAGCACTTTTCAATGGAATTTTAAAGTGGGCATTGAAGCGTCCTTATTTCTGAGCCAGGCAGCCTGAGTTCAATACTTACTCTGTAATATCATCTCTGAACAGGGTAACGAGAAAGTATCGAATTGAGCACTATATCAGATCAACTAATGATCTTTAAGTGGTCAGGATTGTCCAGAGAATGCTGCCTTATAACCAAATCGCATTGTGTGGTGGTCATTGTGCACTGACATTCAAACATAATAAGCATTTTAGGGCTGAAGCCTGAATTCTGTCAGTGAAATATGCCATTGACATAGCCACTACATAGTGGCAGCGTTAAACAGCTTTCTTAGCCTGCCATGCAGATGTTTAATAAAACGTGGTACTCGAAAAGGCACAGCAGGTCAGGCAGCAACCAAGGAGCAAGAGAGCCGAGGTTTTGGGCAGGAACCTTCACCAGAACTGGTGAGGGGGAAGAGGCTTAATAGATAATCTCAACCCCCTTCCCAATACCCACTGCTGAAGGAGGGTCCTGCCCGAAACTGTTGCTCGTTGAATACTACCTGCTTATTCCAGCACCACGCTATATCAACTCTGATTCTTCAGCATCTGCAGTCTGCACTGTCTCCCAGATGTTTGATAAAAAACAAAAGAACTGCAGATGCTATAAATCAGGAATAAAAGCAGAAATTGCTGGAAAAGCTCAACAGGTCTGGCAACATATATGAGTCACTCAACCCGAAACGTATATCTGATTTCTCTCCACAGACACAGCCTGACATGTTGAGCTTTTTCAGCAATTTCTGGGTTTTGTTTTGCTGCTGCAGATGTTTGATACATTTTGTCCTTTTAAATAATTTGAAATATAGCAGATAGTTTCCACATCCAGAAGTGGCAGCCTTTGGCACATTCGAGAGTTTGCATGAGGCACAGTGAACAATGGTTTGACCAGAATTAGCGTTGCCCCACAGAATATGAGGACAGCTGAAGGGAGATGATGATAGTATTCCCGCTGCTTGCTGGACTTCTAGTTTTAAGGTTCTCAATTCCACTGGAAAATGCACTTCAGACTTTCTCCTGGAAGACCACTTCAGAGTTCTGAGGATCCATCGACCTGCACATCTTACACTATGGGAGGAAACCAGAGCACCCGGAAGTAACTCGTGCAGGTATGGGGGGAATGCGTAAACTCCAGACGACAGTTGCCCGAGGCAGGGATCAGACCCAGGTCCCTGTGTCATCTCAGTTGGATTGAAGCTACACAGGTGACTGCATTTTCAATTATTTTCTTCATGAGTCGCTTGTTGATTAAAGTGGTGCTGTGTTTTCTTCAGGGACGAGCCAATCAATTTTTTGATGGTCATTAGAGATTGAAATCAATTTGGCGTTATTATGGCGAGGTTTTCTGAAATAGCTAGAGCTTATATAAAATTAGTCATCTTACTCTAAACCGAGGACAAACATTTGCCCTGCTAATGATGCATTTTTTGGTCCTTTTAGTGATGAATTCTGTTCTTGCCTTGGTATGGACCAGTAATGAGCAGACTTGCAAACGTTGGGGTAGACTTGATTTGCTGGGTCTATCGAAGGATGGAGATATCATATTAGGTGGAATTTTTGGGATGCATTCATACCACATTGAGCATCGCCAATTCACGTTCAGCAATCACCCGGAGCCAGCAAAATGCGTCAGGTCGGTTCAACTGCCCTCGTACTGATTCAAGGGTTTATACAATTACGTTCGTATTTAATTTGTGAATTTAAGATAAAATAATTGTTTGCTTTACTTTTGCAGCATTGTCCCAAATTGCTTCATAATCAAGCAGGTACTTTTACAATTTATTCAATGTTGCCACGTGGTGATACAGCAATGTATGCACCGCTCCCACAATTGGTCTTGTTCAAAACTCAAAACCCACTTTTAGCGTTTTGGAATGAAGAATAAGTGTCGGTTAATACGTTGTGAGAGGTCCCCTGCTCTTCTTTGAAATACTTCTATTGGACCTGAGAAGGAAGTTGCGGACCAGCTGAAAGTCTTATTTGAAATTGAAGACAGTGTCATATCTTTGTTTAATGTCAGTTAAGATTTTACGTTCAAGGCTCTGCGTTGAAGCATTTCTCCATTAATTTGCAATTTAGTGGCATTATTACTGAATTATAACTAATACTAGCTACGTGGTGATTCCCTCAGAAAAAAACTGCTATTGTTGTTTTAAAGTTTGTTTTCTCACCTTCTCTGCAGCTTTCGGTTCAGACCTTTCCGTTTTGCACTGGCGATGATTTTTGCAATCGAGGAAATAAATAATGATACAGCTCTGCTTCCTGGAGTCACACTGGGATACCGCCTGTACGATTCTTGTAAGTTGACTCAGTTATCGCTGAAAGCAGCTATGGCGTTACTGAACAAACCCGAAGCAAACACGCCCTCTGTTAATTGTAAAAACTCCTCCACTGTTTCTGCCATTGTTGCTGATTCTGGATCTACGAGGTCTTTAGCAATAGCACCTTCCATGGGTATCTTTAGAATCCCTATGGTAAGATATGGTGTTCACAAACTCGGTTATGCAACCTACATTATGAATACATTAAGATCAACAGTTATATGGGTCATTTAATCTATCGTCTATGCAAAATTTGGAATTTATTCATCCAAAGGAGACAAAGATCTGCAGTTACATCGCCTTTAGAATGTTCATTCAAATGTTGAGACTGTCCAGTACAATGACTGTTGATTGCTCTTTGGCTCGGTTTAGTTATAGTTTTATAACGAAGCTATTATTCCTCTTCATCTAACATATTACTTCGAAAGTCTCATTTCAAAAACTTGATGATGAATAAAAGTAACCTATAAAAAAGTGAACATTCAAAAATGATTCCAACAATTGGCAATTTTAGTTCATTTTTATTCACTGCTGAGATGCGGGTTGTACTGGCAAAACCAACATTTGTTTCCAGTCCCAAGTTATCCTTGAACTGAATAGCTTCCAGCAACATCTGCAAGCCAGGTTTACAGTGAATTATATTACGAGGACCAAAAACAGAAATTGTTGGAAAATCTCAGCAGGCTTGGCAACATCTGTGGAGAGAAATCAGCGTTAATGTTTCGGTACCGTGACCTTTCTCCAGAACATCATATGGAGTCACATGTAGGATAGATATCAGTGACCGAGATGGGAAAGTTTGTTTTACTGCAAGCATAGCTTAATGCTCACCGTTACTGGGGCTATTTTTATTTTCCACACGTGCCCTTTGAATTTAGTTACCACTGGTTGCCATGGTGATATGCCGATAATATTTGTACACTGCACATTCACTCTTTGCTCATACGAAGAGATTCAACAAGTGCTAAATGAACCACATCTTAAGATTTTAAACTGACTATTTTATCAGAGCTTTACTCAATTTCTAACCAACCTGTCTCGTGATGCTATTGCACCCTAAAGGCAAGCTGTGATGGTATTTGGTCCACAGGTCAGAACCACAAAAGCCCTACACCATTTTTCTTTGCAGCTGTTTGTCAATACTTTGATGTGTTCTTATCATGAACCATGGTAACTTAATTTACGAGTGATCAATTCAGCTGTTACCAATCTTTCTTAAGTGTAATGTCGTTGGCTTTTCAAAACTATGTGCTACCACATTTGTCCGTCTTACTTTTTAACTCAAACCTTAACCCACTTATTGGAAACAGTGCATTGGTGAAATGATTTTTACGGTCAGGGATGTTGTATTTAATCACATGCTTTTGTTTTTGATGCATGATTTAAAATAAACACAGACAACGTTCACAATAATGGGCAGGTCAAGCACATCTTTCAAGAGAGAAATCGTAGCTTCAAAAATGAGCAGTCATGTTGAATTCAGCATCGTGATGCGAGACCACAAAAGTCAATTTTTTGACTAGTCAGGGAAGAAAAACATTCTACAAGGGATCAACTGAGAAAAAAAGAAATTTCATTTCATTAAATACTCTTGTAAAGATCAAGGAGCAAAGTGTTGACACAGAACGCTGTACCTTGAAATTTGGGAATTAAGGATTTGTCACATTGAAAGGGGAGCAACATACACATTACTGTAATGTATATAAAGCCTACCCAACAGCAAACCACAGCATAAATAGAATGCAAAATGATACAACGCAAACATGATGTTGGCAATTGATATATTTCTAAATTAAACTAAATGTATAGCTACTGGTTTACTACGAATGTGTAATCATGCCTGAGAGACAGTAAGCTTAATTTTGCTAACAGAAGCTGAATTCTTCAATATTGTACCTCGCAAACTTAAATTTGAAACCAGTACTGTTGAAAACGTTGTTAAAGATATAAGGGTTTGGTTGAAGAGTAATTTTAATTTTCGGCAATGATCAGGAAGAATTAAGCACATATCCTACACCTTATTATTTTTTCTTTTTCCTCCATTGACTTCCATGTGAATGCACAAAAGATGAGATCAACAGTGAACCATCTCTGCATTATTAGACAAAGTTAGAAATCGCCCAAGGTCACCTGCAGAGAAAGAGAGTGTGAATAAGAGAATGTTCATAGACATTCTTCAGGTTAAATTCTGAAGATTGGACATTATGCATGGTTACGGTTAGGACAAGAAAGAGCAAAGATTTGAATGAATCTTGGAAGTGAATATTTGAATGGGATGCGTTGAAATTATGAAATAAATTGTATCTTGTCTGTTTAAGAAGGTCCACTCTTGTAAGCACTGTAGGAGCTAAACTTATTGCACTTCTCCACTGATATTTTTGCCTTGATATCATGAACAACCACAAATTATAATCGAAACACAAAGTTTGTTTTTTGCTTTATTTGTGGCAGATTAGTTATTTTGCAACCTGTGCATGCCTGAGCAATAGAAAAGAATATCCATCATTTTTTCGAACAATACCGAGTGATTACTATCAGGCTAGAGCATTAGCCCACCTGGTGAAGCGTTTTGGATGGACCTGGATTGGGACAGTTAAGAGCGACGATGACTATGGAAACTTTGGAATGCACGCATTTGAAGAGGCAGTTCAAGAGTTAGGCGTTTGCATAGCCTTTTCTGAGTCGTTCCACATAACATACGCTCGAGAGAAATTACTGAAAACAATTGACACCATAAAAACCTCTTCTGCAAAAGTCATCGTTGCCTTTGTGGGAGAGTCAAACATGCGGACTCTACTAAAAGAAATGATTAGACAAAATGTCAGCGGCATACAATGGATTGGAACTGAATCATGGGTTTCTGCATTGCTGCTTTCTCCGAAGGAAACCACAAAGATTGCTTCTGGTACAATTGAGTTGCAATTCGCAAAGTCCATATACCAGGGTTGAGAGAGTTCCTCATGAAAGTTCATCCATCTTTGTATCCAGAGAACCTTTTGGTCAAACTGTTTTGGGAAAGTTGTTTTGGCTGTACTCTAACTGATGGAAACAAAACAGATTCACAAAAAACTGAATCGGAGCTGAAGAAATGCACAGGAAGAGAGAATTTACAAGATATCTTAAATGAATTTACTGATGTCTTGCAATACAGAGTCACTTACAATGTGTACAAAGCAACTTATGCGATAGCTCATGCACTTCACATTATGGCGTCATGTAAAACTGGGTCAGGGCCTTTCTACAATGGGAGTTGTGCCAATATTTCAAATTTTCAACCATGGCAGGTGAGGAACATTTAACATGGTATGATCTCTGCATTTACATATATGTCAAATGTGGTCAAATTCAGAGTTGAAAATTTGCAATTAATGTAAATAAGTTCTCATTTTGTTTTTTTTTCTGTTTAAAGTTACTATACTATATGAGAACAGTGAATTTCACAACCAAGATCGGAGAAAAAGTTTATTTTGATGCAAATGGAGACCCTGTCGCAACATATGATATTGTAAACTGGCAACCAAATGCCCTCGGTAACATCGACATTGTAAATGTTGGTCTCTATGATGGATCAGCTCGGTTTGGAGAAGAACTTTCAATAACAGAATGGGCGATTGTTTGGAGTGGCGGTCAGAAATCGGTAAGATTTATGGAAAAAAATCCCTTTTAAACTGACTTATTTTTTATTTCAAAATCTGTTCTCTAAAACGGAAAAGCAACCTGATGATTGTTGTATCAAACAGGCACACTGCCCACCACTGCCCATTTCCCGACGTGGAATAAAATTGCAACTGATCAAGCACTTTTAAACAGAAAATATTTCCTCACCAATTCGAAAATTGCTAAACTTGATCAACCCAGATTGTAAGATCAGAGAGGTTTTTTTTCTACCCACTTCAACAGCAGAATTTCTTTGCTCATAACTGATGTAATTAAAAATGTGAAAGAAAAATGTACAAATGAAGAGCGAGTTATTACCGTACCTTTGTCTTAAAATAACACTGCAATGACGAAGGAATGTAGGAAAAAGACAAAATTTAAACATACTGAAAAGTGGTTGCATAGCTTTGCAAAAAAGAAACTGAGGGAACAATGGATACTTTAGTTGTATGTCAAGAAACATTATGGTTCGTATTCATCTTGACCACAAACGCATTTCTGCTGCAGTAATGCCAAGCAATGACTATCTCCAACAGGAGAGGATCTAATCATCTCCCCTTGATATTCAATCGCTACCTGGGAATTACATTTACATGAAGCTGAGTTGGAATGATCATATTCGATCTGTAGTTTCGAGAGCATACCAGATGCTAGGAAAGCTGCAATAGGTAACTCACCTCGGGAATTTCCTAACATAACCACCATCCACAGAACACAGATCAGGACTGTGGTCAAATCCTCCTACTTCTCTCGATGGGTGTAGGTCCAAGAACACTGAAGAAGCTTGACAAACACAGGAAAAACCAGCCCAATTGATTGACACTAAATCCACAACATTCACATCTTCTACCACAGGTACTCAGTAGCAGCACCTCCAAGATACACTACAGAAATTCAACAATGCTATTTGGGAAGCAACTTCCCAACTCATGCTCATTTCCATCTCGAAGAACATTGGCAACAAATCCATGCATCACCACCACCTGCAAGTTCCCTTGACAGCCACACACAATCCTGTCTTAGAAGTATGTCTCAGCTCCCCTCTTATGACAATATGGCAACAATATCGACAGCAAATGAATTTCAATAGTTCAAAAAGGTAGATCTCAACGCCAAATATTGGGTTGGTTAGCAATGGCCACGTTGCATGAATAAATGAAGAAAAACATTTTTATTTCTGAATTTGATTTTCATTTGAGGCATTAAATGGTATACTGCAAATTGCATCTGATTTTATTTAGATGTTTCCCTATTTCGTTTTTCAATAAAATGAAGCAAATCCCGGAACACATCCGGAATGTTATCTCAAGAATATATGCAATCCTACTTTTCGCACTTTACTGCGATATGATGAGGTCACAAGTGCTGATATTATTTCAAAAGCAACAGTGCTAACAAAGGTAACATAATTAGGATTTGTTCTGTTACCAGAGTGAATGTTGTACATTTGCCACATGGAATTACTAACATTTCTTCACCATTGTATTCATATTCCTAATGAGGTGCCTAAAGCTGTTTGTTCTGAAAGCTGCCACCGAGGAACAAGAAAAGCAGGAAGAAAAGGACAACCCGTTTGCAGTTTTGATTGTATACAATGTGCACAAAGTGAAATTAGTAACACAACTGGTAAGGATACACCATTGCCACAGGCATTGTTTCTTAAACTACATGTGCATTGCTCAGGTTTCAAGATTCCTCGTGTACTGATGAAGTCTTGTGTTGCTTTTTAGATTCCATTCATTGCTTAAAATGTCCATTGGAATTCAAATCTAATGAAAGACGGGATCAGTGCATTCCAAAGGAAATTGTGTTCCTTTCCTTTTTCGAGACAACGGGAATCATTTTGATGACACTGGCGCTGTTTGGAGCCTGCACCACTGTTGCTGTACTTGCAATATTCTACAGACACACTCCAATTGTGAAAGCTAATAACTCTGAGTTAAGCTTCCTTCTTCTTTTTGCCCTGACACTTTGTTTTCTGTGTTCAATTACATTCATCGGTGAACCTTCAGTTTGGTCATATATGCTCTGCCATGTCACTTTTGGTATTAGTTTTGTTCTTTGTATTTCTTGTGTATTGAGTAAAACAATTGTTGTGGTGATGGCATTCAAAGCAACATTTCCTAGCAATAATATGATGAAGTGGTTTGGACCAAGACAGCAACGGCTGACGGTTTACATTCTTACACTGGTACAATGTACAATATGTACTACCTGGTTAATTGCCTTTCCACCTTATCCATTGAAAAGCACTAGTCACTCTAATGAGATAATCGTGTTTGAATGCAATGTAGGATCTTCGTTAGCCTTCTACAGTGTACTCGGTTATATTGGATTTCTGTCCTGTGCATGTTTTGTCGTAGCTTTTCTGGCTCGACAACTTCCAGATAACTTCAATGAAGCGAAACACGTAACATTTAGCATGCTTATCTTTTGCGCAGTTTGGATAACTTTCATTCCAGCTTACATAAGTTCGCCAGGGAAATATTCTGTGGCAGTTGAAGTATTTGCTATTTTGGCTTCCAGCTTTGGTCTACTTATTTGCATTTTTACTCTGAAATGTTATATTATTCTGTTGAAGAAAGAGAACAATACAAAGAGGAACATGATGGGCTCAGTGGGTTCCAAAAAATTCTTTAAGAGTGTTGATAAATGAGACACAGATGTTTTAGTAGATAATTACCTTGTCATAATGATAATGAATGGAAATTCCATGTGAAGAGCCATAAAGCAAAATATTGTACCAGCACTCATTTTACATAATCGAACAATGACCTGCAATACGTGCAATTTTGAAGTTTGGCTAATAATTTTGACTATTTTATACATCTGCCCCAAGTTTCATTTGCATGAAACTGTGGAGCAGAGGAACCTCACTTACCCAGCATTCAATTATCTGAATTTCAGATTATCTGAACAATGTCACAAGGTCCTGACGCTTGGTTAAACTGTTTTATCCAACATTCGATTACCTGGCATTAGATTATCCAAACAAAGTAGTCCCTGCCTGTGTCGTTCAGATTATCAAGGTTCCTCTTGTAATCAGAACTGAATGGTGTGTAACCTATATTTATTGAAAGATGGATCAAAGTTACTTTTTGTTTCCTTATTGTGACTTGAATTTCTTTATTGCATGGAGATTCTATTTGAAACTTGCTTGATCTGTGAATAAAAACTCAATTCTGAAGCTTGGTCTATTCAAATGTCCAAATAGATTGCTCACATCGTTTTCACAAAGGACTTCAATAAAAATGCTGTCACTGTGCCAAATTGACATTGAAGGGGGTCGCTGGTGGGAAGGTGAGATGATGATGTTGGAAGAGGGAAGGTTTTGGAAACTTTGAGTTCACCATGTTGGCAGTAATGTGGAAAACTCAATATTTGGTCTTTTTCAGAATTAGTTTTCTATTCATATTCCAAAGGAGCTCACAAATAATTATCTTCTCCCGTTCTTAATGAGGACATATCTGTAATATGCACTGACTAACCAGCAGGCTTTCTACGCTTCTTAAATGATATGTACCATATATATACTCTTAACATATTTGAGTATCTTCTCGCTGAGATGCTGTAATTCACTGTTGTATTGTACGTAGGTCATTTTCAATGCCTAATTTACCAAGTCATTCCTGAAATGGTTGTTCTTTTCTATCTATGCACTGTCACATATGGCATGCTTGGTCTTCTACCTTGATTGAAACCTATAGAAGTTTGTGTTTTCAACATAGTTATCCATTTTTCGTGCACATTATTTACCATATATCCATGGATATGAATAATTTCTACCTAATAACAATATCAGAAGTATTGGTGTTCAGCGTGAGCAAAATTAGAGAAACCATTATGGATGATTATGGGTGGCACGGTGGCAAAGTGGTTGGCACTGCTGCCTCACAGCGCCAGAGACCCGGGTTCAATTCCCGCCTCAGGTGACCGTCTGTGTGGAGTTTGCACATTCTCCCCGTGTCTGCATGGGTTTCCTCCGGGTGCTCTGGTTTCTGCCCACAGTCCAAAAATGTGCAGTTTAGGTGAATTGACCATGCTAAATTGCCCATAGTGTTATGTGAAGGGGTAAATGTAGGGGAACAGGTCTGGGTGGGTTGTGCTTCGGCGGGTTGGTGTGGACTTGTTGGACCAAAGAGCCTGTTTCCACACTGTAAGTAATCTAATTTCATGAGGAGTAAAATCTTTAATGGTGAATGGAGGTGTTTAATTAACTTAGTCAGTTCCTTTGAACTGAATTCTGAGTGTGGGAGAAATCAACAATCATGGATGAGATGATACCTGCAGACCTGTCTTATATCACGCTGTTGGGGGAGGTGACTGGTCCAGGAGGAGAGTTGACTTGTCCTTGAAGGATTGCCAGACAGAGGAATGTTATATTGAGAACTGGTCTGTGTGAAGGCAATTTTGCTGAGGGAGTGCTTCTGTGTCTTATGATCCATCAGCATGAAATTAAATTGACCTCTTCCATGTAGCAGCCATTGCCTCGCTTTGACTGTCAGTTTTCTAGGCAGCCTGCCATTTACAGCTGGCATTGGTAGACAGGGAATAATAGCAACTAAACCTTATTACAATATTGAGTCTCATGTTGCTTCCTAGGCAGTTTGGCTACCAGACTTCTGCAACACCAAATTATGTATCATGAATTTATCAGATATCTTAAAAAATGGAACAAGTAGGGCAAAAAAGAGGGGAAATACTTAATGTGCTGCATGTGAATTCACAAAATGTATTAAGAGGGCTGACATAAAAAAAGGTTACTACACAAAATATGAGCTCATTGTGCTTCGGCTCATATGTTAATATGATTATATGATTGGATAACTAACAGGAGTCATTAAGGTTGTTCATCTCCAGGTTAGAAAATTGTAACAAATACGATACAGCAGAGATGGTCCGACACCTAATTATAATACACATTAAACCTTGCTATCCCGTCAAGAGTGTTTTGTAGACACATTTGCTGATGATAGATGGACAGGAAAGCACTTTTGAAGCTTAAAATGTTTGGATAGAATATCTGCAAATGGACATATGTAGGTTAACAGACTGGACAAAAATGTCAGGTAGAGTCTGTTTTGGAGTTGTTTAACCTCAGTCCCTTTGATCAGATGGATAAAATAATAAAATATCAGTTCAAAAATAACATGGTTCCTATTTTAGGGGAAGATAGGGAAGAATGTCTTCCTCCAAGGGCCATTATTTTTAGAATTCCCTTTCCGAGGCAGAAGTTCAAGTTGAATCATCGAATATATTCAAAGGCATATTAAATTTATTTTTAATCCACAAATGAGTCAAGGGTTATGAGGAGAAAGTACAGAAGTGCTGTAGGCAGATCATCCATTATCTTATTAAATGCTGGAGTAGGATCACGGTGGCCTAGTTAAAGAGAAAATAACAATGTGAGCAACAGAGTTGAAGGGAAGATAGTCAGCAATTAATGGCATGGGACTAACTTCAATGGAGGTAAGGCTGAAGAGTTTGTGGTTGGATGTTGTACCTTACACATCCAGTTGAGTGCCTAGCTTCTACATCATGGGAAAACCAGGCCACAGCATTTTTCTCCAAATTGACCAACGATAGCATTCACATCAAATTTCATGTGGAATTTGGCAGCAAGATTTAACTACACAACATATTATGGTTTTTTTTATGGCTCTTCCTCCCATTTTTGGATCCAATAAGTTTTAATGTAACTTTGTGTTCTGTCTGCACTCAACACCAGCCCTCATTGCTACTTCAGTCAAAAGATGACCAATTGTTTGAATTCTAGGAATGAGTTAAGATTGGGGAAGGTGACATTTGTTGGAAGACAGCCTTGAGAAACTCAAATAAAATTGAAACAATGGAAAACCTGTCCAGTGGCGAGAGCTATACTCAGCACAAAGATCTTGGAGGCAAAGTATCATTAGTTCCTCAGAGCACTGATCGCAGTCCCACAATCTTCAGCAACTTTAACAAGGAAAAGACTTCACCAGAAAATCAGAAGTGGAATGATAGCCCTGTGTTCAGTACCATTTTCAGTGACTCATAACGGAGTAGTTCATGCCCAGACGTAGAAAAGCCATGGATTGCATTCAGGCTTGGGATGGTTAAAGGTAATTAACATACAAGTCACACAAGTACCAAACAATAATCATCTTCAACAAAACATAACTTAATCATCACCCTTTATCTTTAATTTGTTATTATTAATAAATTCTCCACTTTCAACAGCCTGCATGATTCCATTGGCCTGGAGATACCATAGAAATATTGTGCTTACAAAGGCTTGATTTTCTGAGTGGAAGAAGTCACTGCTTAGTTTCTCCAGGTCTTTTCACCAGCTGTGGGATACAATTCAGGAGGCTAATGAGCCAAGCTCACTTTGCTGGGCAGTGCAACTCCAACAGCACGTCAACAAAATCGAGGACCAAAGTAGCTGACTTGATCCAAATATGAATCACATTAAACCTGAAATTCAATTTCAGTACTGCACAGTGCTAGCAGTGAATAATCTACAAGATGCTCTGGAGCAAATTGCAAAGATGGCTCCATACAAACCCAGCACCTCTACCATTTAGAAGATTAATGTCAGCAGGTGCTTGTGAATGGCACTGTCTGAAAGCAGTCCTCCAAGCTTCAAACCATTTTAACAGAGAGAATGGTTACCACAAAGAAGGAAGCCATTCAACCTACTGAACCTGTACCAGCCAATTAAAGAAGAAAAATTGCTTGCTTACGTCTTCACCCTTTCCCCTTAACTGTATACACATTAATCTTGAGGTGCTTATCTAATTTCCTTTGAAAGCCACAAATATATTTGCCACCATGACTGTATTACTGACTCCATTCCAGATTCTAACTCCTCACAGCAGAAGACATTTACTTTCCTGATGCTCTAGTCAGTATTTTGGAAACATTGTTCTTACTTTGCTGTTGATAATTCACAAACGTAGAGGTTTATCTGACAGTGCAGGGTGGCTGTGGCTACACCATAGGGAGCACAGTGTTTTAAGAAATGATTCACCACCAACTTGTCAAGGAAATTCTCTGATCATGAAGTAATGATTGCTTTGCCAATGATACCCACATGCCAGATATTAATAAAAGATGCATCCAAAGTCTGCACCAATTATATTCTAGCATTTCCAAGTAATCATGGAATAATGCATTTTCGAGGAAAGCTACTTGGATGAATGCACCCTACCACCCTACACGCTCCTTTCTGAAAATCATGACATGTTCTCCACTTCATGTACTTATTCAATTCTATTGTTGAAATTGTTACACCACCACTTCAGGCAGATCATTCCTTTTCATACAATCTCTTACTTCAAAGTAAATGCTTCTATTTGTTTTAATGCTTATCTTAAAGTCTGTCCTCTGAGTACTGACTATTCTGTCACTGGCAACAGTTTCTACAATTTATTTACTAAAGTCTCTCTATGATTTTGGTCCCTTCTCGGCCTTCTCTGCTGAAAGGAGGAAAATCCTTCTTTAGTCACGTCTGCACCTTAGATTCTTAGATTCCCTATAGTGCAGGAACAGGCCCTTCAGCCCAACAAGTCCACACCGACATTCCGAAGAGTAACCCACCCAGACTCATTCATCTACTCCCTACTAATGCACCTATCACGGTAGGCAATTTAGCATGGCCAATTCACCTGACCCACACATCTTTGGACTGTGGGAGGAAACAGGAGCACCCAAAGGAAACCCACACAGACACAGGGAAAATATGCAAACTCCACGCATTGTGAAGTCCAACATCCCTGTTTCTTGTTGTAGCCAATTTTCCTATTTCCACATTAAGGCTTGAAGATTTACTCAAGTCTGTGATTAATTTCTCTAGCTATATTCATTTGTTGTGTGGTGTGATTCAACATTCCTTTTGAAATATACTGTTTAAAGCATGCCCAGATCCAGAATTGCTTTGTAGAAGTTTCAATTCAGCTCAATACAAGTGGAAGCATTTAAAAGGTTATTTAGGATAGTTCAGAGGTCACTGCACAGAAATTCAAAGCAGAAAAATGTGAAATAAAAGTTAATAAATATGGGAAAGAGAGATATGGTCTCCATTTATGTGAGTGAGGCAATTAACTATACTGTTGAGTAGGTCGCTACAAGACACAAGTTGGGGATGTAGTGAAAAGTCAAAAACAGATGGAAGACTGTGCTGTCATCGAATCTCTAGAGTGTGAAAGCAGGCCTTTTTGTCCACACCGAGTGTCTGAACACACTTCCACCCTGACCCTATACCTGTAACTCTGCATTTTCTGTGGCATATCAAATTAGCTTGCACATTCCTGCAGTTCTGAGGACACATGGCTCGCTTGAAACGTCAACTCTACTTCCTCTCCACAGTTACTGCTAGATCTGCTGTGCTTTTCCAACAATTTTTTTCTTGGATATTGAGTGGTTTGGAGGGAAGCTTGCCATCACGGCACAATTTCTTCTCATGTTTTCCTATTTGCACTAGTATTCAACTTTAGATATAGTCCATATTTTCCTGCCTTGGGCAACTGTCTGTGTGAAGTTTGCACATTCTCCCCGTGTCTGCGTGGGTTTCTTCCAGATACTCTGGTTTCCTCCCACAGTCCAAAGATGTGCAGGTTAGGTGAATTGGCCATGCAAAATTGCCCGTAGTGTTAGGTGAAGGGGTAAATGTAGCAGAATGGGTCTGGGTGGATTGCTCTTCAGAGGGTCGGTGTGGACTTGTTGGGCCGAAGGGCCTGTTTCCACACTGTCAGTAATCTAATTTAGTGTTTTGATGACATCAAACCAATGAAAGAATCTGATGTTTTGGGGTATAAAACTGGACAGTTTGAACATTTAGAGGGAGAACTACCAAGAAAACCAAAATGTATAGACTGTTAGCCAAATAGATCTCTGAAAGTTACCCATCCATAAGAAATGTTGGTCGGCAGAAGAAGAAAAGATGACCCAGGAAAACACAAAGGAAAATCAGTGAAGCTGACAGATTTGAAACATGATTTTTTTTTGTAAAGCTTAATCAGGATTTTTTTTAATCAGACCAGTATTGTAGAGTGACAGGTAAAAGGGAGGTTGAAGAGAAAGAAGTTGTAAATAGTTATGGTTTTAATGTCCTCTGTTGGTTTTAAATAATAAAATTGTTAATTTTTACTTTAAATAGTGAAATCTGGGATAGTTATTTGTCTCTCGAAATTTAACAGATTACAGCACAAGGTGAGCTTCTCTCTATATCAGGTATAAATTAGCAGAGTGGTTTACCCCATGTCGTAACACAGTGATCGTACACTGTCAATCATCCCATCCACTATGACCATGCAAAACAATTTGGGTAGACACACAACACTGTAATGGATGGAGTTCCATAATACTGACCAAACAACACTAAAGGAACAGCAATATATTTCCAAGTCAGGATTGTGGGTCGGTTGGAGACATTTTGCTTACTGTTCCCATGCATCTGATGATCCTGTCCTTCTGGATGGTAGGTGTCATAAATTTGGAAGGTGCTGTGTAAGAAGCCGTGATGAATTTGTGCAGTTCATCTTGTAAATGCTGCTTTTGCATATTGGTAGTGGAGGAAGAAAATAATTGGGAATATGATGACAATTAAATCAAATAGTTCGTTCTGGGTGGTGTCAAGATACTTGAGGGTTGCTGGAGCTGCACTCATCCAAGCAAGTGGGACCATTCTAGCATATTCCTGATTTGTGTCTTGTTGATGGTAAACAGGTTTCGAGATTCAAGAGGTGACATTCTTGTTGTAGGATTCCTAGCTTCTGAGCTGATCTTGTAGAGAAAGTACTAATATGGCTATTCAAGGTCAACTTTTAGTCAAAGGCAACCCACAGGATATTGACAGTGTGGGAGTGGTAAGTCATGGGCTAGCATTTAATTCCAGATTTTTTAAATTTGAATTTAAATTGGACAATCTGCTATAATTAAATGCAAGACCATTAACTCAGACTATTAGACTGATATCTCGGCTGCATAAAATAGAACATTTTGAGTATAATTGTGCAATGTGTTCATTTCAAATTAAGATTATGTTTCCAGAGTTGAAGAAACATTTGTACTCTATGAAGTATTATAGAGATTGACACGGGTTTGACACCTCCCAAGATGTTGTTAGCACATCCCTCTTATCCCTGTTGAAGGTTTGTTTTACTTTGAAATCTTCATTGACATTCAACATAATTACATTCATTTAGAAAAGCATCTGATAAAACAATAAAACTAATTATTCTATTTTTTTTCCTGTAAGGGTGCACTATTTTGATTTGTTTTATCAGTCCTAGGTTGTGTTTAGTTCAGACGACGTTTGTGCTTAATTCAATTGTAATTACAGAGGTTTACTTCACTTTTTTATTATTTCTAATAGAGTTATACAAATGTACAGCATAGAAACAATGGTTCGGTCTAACCCGCCATTCCTGATCAGATATCCTAAATGAATTTACTCCCATTTGCCAGCATTTGGCCCATATCTTTCCAAACACTTTCTGTTCATATTCCCATCCAGATGCATTTTAAATGTTGCAATTGTACCACCCTCTTCTACTTCATACTGTATGAAGTATTATAGAGATTGACAGGGGTGTTTGACACCTCACAAGTTGTTGCTAGCACATACCTCTTATCCCTTTGCTGTACCTGTTGAAGGTTTGTTTTACTTTGAAATCTTCATTGACATTCAACATAATTACCTTCATTTGGAAAAGCATCTGATAAAACAATAAAACTAATTATGCTATTTTTTTCCTGTAAGGGTGCATACGTACCACCAGCTGCTAGAAAAAATTGCCCCTTATGTCCCTTTTTAATCTTTCCCCTCTCACCTTCATTCCCCTATGTCCCATAGTTTTGTACTCCCCTAGACTGGGGAAAAGCCTTTGACCATTCACCCTATCCTTGATCCTTATCATTTTGTAAACTTTTATCAAGTTATCCCTCAGCCTTTGACGCTCTAAAGAAAATAGCCCTCTGTTCTTGACCCTCATCCTCGAGCTCAAGCTCTGAAACCCTGGCAACATCTTTGTCAAACTTTTCTGAACCCTTTCAAGTTTCACAACATCCTTCTTATAACAAGGAGACCAGAAGTGAACACATACATGGTATTCCAAACTCGGTCTGACCAATGTCATATGAAGCTGCAATGTGACCTCCCAACTCCTACACTCAATGCACTGGTCAGTTAAGGCAAGGTTACCAAGTGCCTTCTTGACTAGTTGGTCTATCTGTGTGACTACTCAGTCTATCTGCGACTCCACATTCAAGGAAGTATGAGCCGGCACTTCAAGGAACATTTGTTCGGCAACACTAACCAGGACATTCCCATTAAGTGTATAAGTTCCTCCCTGCCAAATTGTGGCACCTCACATTTATCGAGATTAAACTTCATCTGCCTTTCTTGGCCCATTGGCCAAACAGATGAAGGTCCCCTTGCATTCTGAGGTAATCTTCTTTGCGGTCCACTACACCACCAATTTTGGAGTCATCTGCAAACTTACTAACCATATGCCTGATATTCACATACAAATCATTTATATAGATGACAGAAAGCAGTGGATCCAACATTTGTCCCTGTGGCGCTCTATCCAAAAAGCAACACACCACCACCAGCCTCTGCCTTCCACCTGCAAGCCGATTTTGTATCCAAGTGGCTGGTTCTCCCTATGTTCAATGTCATCCAGCATTATTTAACAGTACAAAATGCAGAACCTTGTCAAAAACTTACTGAAGTCCATTTTGACAACATCCAATGTTTTGCTTTCATCAATTCTCTTCGTCACTACTTTAGTTCTTCAAAAAATGCAATCAACTTTGTGAGACAAAATTTCCCACACACAAAGCCATTTTGATTATCCCTAATCAGTCCTTGCCTTTCCAAATCCATGGAAATTCTTTGCCTCAGAATTCCCTCCAACACTTTGTCCACCATTGATGTCAGGTTCACTGGTCTACAGTGCTGGTTATTATTTACCACCTTTCTTAAATGCAATCATACAGTTATTCTTCTTAGGTGCATAAATCTGTGCCTAAAGAAATAACTAAAGTGGGGACTCAAATAAAAGGAAAATACTGCAGATGATGGACCTCTGGAAAAAAAACCCAAAGTACTGGAGAATTACAATGGTTCTGGCAGCATCTGTGGAGTGCAGCCTGACTCTTTTTCGAACTTCAGTTTGTAAACTCATGACCTGACATTTCTCCATTTTAACAATGCTATCAAGCCAGGCATCGACTATATTTCAATGAAGAATGTCACAGGTCATATTCGAAGTAATCAACAGTTATATCTAATAATGAGGTGCCAACTGACAAACTTACATGCCAAACAGTAGAAGTAACATGAAATCGAAAGTATTAAGTGAGCCACATTCAGTGGATGATGCAAGATACTTAGTGTTGCCATGTAGCCAGTAGACAATTGAACAACTGAGACAGTGAAGCACGCCCCAAGTGTTCCCATCCATAATGATGGAAATAATCAGTACAACAATTTAGAAGTCAGGTAATTTGCAAACTTCATCAAACTAGACAATTATCACCCCATCTGTGTCATTATTAGCATTAGCAAAGGGATCGAAATATTGTCAACAGTGTCACCAACTGGCATTTACACAGCAATAATCTCCTCATGGATGCTCAGTTTCCATTTTTCCAGAGCCATTTAGCACCCAACTTCATTGAAACCTTGGTCCAAGCATGGATACGAGAGTTGAACTCCAGAAGTGGGGAGAATGTGACTGCTCTTGATGACAAAGCAGCAACCTGTAACATCCATGACGCCTAACAAAATTACAATCAATGCGAATTGGGAGGATGATTCTCCATGATTGAAGTCTTATAAAGCATAAATGAAGAAGCTTGTGGTGTTGGATATTAATCATCTCAATGCCAGGAGATCAGTGCAGGAATAACACCAGGTAGTGTCCTAGGCCCAATCATCTTCATCTAGTTTATCATTGACCATCTGTCCTTCAGAAGTCCAAAATTGGGAGTGTTCTCTGTTGATTGCACAATGCACAGCACCACCTACAATTCATCAGGTGCTGAAAAACCTCAAGCTGAAATACATAACCTGGTCAACATGAAGGCTTGGATTCGCAAAAGGACAAGTAAAAACTGATGCCACATAAGTCCAAGACAACAGTCATCTCCATCAAGAAACAATCCAATCATTTCTCTTTGACAGTTATTTCTGAATCTATCCGCATAATCAATAGCCTGAAGCATACCATCGACCAGAAACCAAAAAGAGTCAGACATGTCCGTTTTTCATGCTTGAATAGAGTTGAATGAAATATAATGGTTTGGAAACAATGAAGAATTCAGCCTTCTTTGTTTTTGAGCAACAATAGCAGCTAAGCATTGTTAATTGTTGAAGACACTTAATAAAGCAGGAAGGATGAGAAATGCAGTTAGCAGGATTTAATTCCATGCAGGGACATCCCAAATGATATGTCATCCATCACATTAACCACTCGGACTTTACCATTGATAAGCAGCCAACTTGATTGAAACTCCACCCACCACATTCAGCATGCGCTTCCTTAATTACTGTTGCACAAGGGCAACAGGAAACACCCTCTACAAGATGCTCAGGAGGACCATTCTTCCTTTGACAACATCTCCCACTCTCTGGAATGGCAAAGCCAACAGGTGCATGGAAAAACCAGCACCCACAAGTTTCCTTTCACCACTGCTGATTGGTTGGCCAATCAATTCTGATTGACAGCTCATTCTCACCATCATATGAAGTATGCATAGGCAATTTGAAAAAAGGTGCAATGCTTGAATATAAAACTTGTTACTGCTGTCTCAGTATATCATTAAGTAATGCTTCTGCATGCATCAGTAAACAGTTTTCTGTAGAACTTTTAAGTGGGCATTGAAGCATCCTTATCTCTGAGCCAGGAGGCCTGAGTTCAATACCTACTCTGTAATAACATCTCTGAACAAGGTAACAAGAAAGTATCAAAATCAGCACTATATCAGATCTACTAATGATCTTTAAGTAGTCAGGACTGTCCAGCAAATGCTGCCTTATAACCAAATCACATTGTCTAGTGGTCATTGTGCACTTACATTCAAACATAATAAGCATTTTAGGGCTGAAGCCTCAATTCAGTTAGTGAACATGCCATTCACATAGCACTACATAGTAGCAGCATTAAACAACTTTCTTAACCTGTCATAAAACCATAAGAAATAGGAGCGGAAGTAACGTCATTCAGCCCATTGAGTCCACTCCACCATTCAATCATGGCTGATATGCATTTCAACGCTACTTATCCCCACTCTCCCCACAGCCTTTAATTCCTTGCGAGATTAAGAATTTATCAGTCTCTGCCTTGAAGACATTTAATGTCCCGGCCTCCGCTGCGCTCCGTGGCAGTAAAGTCCGCAGGCCCACCACTCTCTATCTGAAGAAATGTCTCCTCATTTCCATTCTAAATTGACCCCCTCTAATTCTAAAGCTGTGCCCACGAGTCCTAGTATCCCCGCCTGTGGAAATAATTTACCAGTGTCCACTCTTTCTAAGCCATGCATTATCTTGTAAGTTTCCATTAGATCTCTCCACAACTTCCTGAACTCTAACGAATACAATCCCAAGATCCTCAGCTGTTCATCGTATGCTAGGCCTAACATTCCAGGGATCATCTCTGTGAATCTCTGCTGGACATGCTCCAGTGCCAGTATGTCTTTCCTGAGGTGTGGGGCCCAAAGCTGGACACAGTATTCTAAATGGGGCCTAGCCAGAGCTTTATAAAATCTTAGTAGCAACTCACTGCTTTTACATTCCAACCCTCTTGAAATAAATGACATTACATTTGCTTTCTTAACCATGGACTCAACCTGCAAGTCAACCTTTAGAGAATCCTGTACGAGCACTTCCAGATTCCTTTGTATTTTGGTTTTATGAATTTTCTCACCATTTATAAGATACATCCCTGTATTCTTTTTTCCAAAGTGCAAGACCTTGCATTTGCTCACATTGAATTTCATCAGCCATTTCTTGGACCATTCTTCTAAACTATCGAAATCAGAAGTTTAATGCAGATGTTTAATAAAACATGGTACTGGAAAAGGCACAGCAAGTCAGGCAGCATCCGAGGGGCAAGAGATTTGATGTTTTGGACAGGAACCTTCATTAGGACTGGGGAGGGGGAAAAAGCTTGATAGATAATCTCAACTCCCTTCCCCTTACCCTTCTCCTGAAGAAGAGTCCTGCCTGAAACATCGACTCTATTGCTCCTGGGGTGTTCCTTGACCTGCTATACCTATTCCAGCAGAATGCTATATCAATTCTGATTCTCCAGCATTTGCCGTCCTTGCTGTCTCCTAGATGTTTGATAAAAACCAAAAGAATTGCAGCTGCAGTAAATCAGGAGCAAAAGCAGAAATTGCTGGAAAAGCTCAACAGTTCTGGCAGCATCTTTGGGAGGGTTACTCAACCAGTAACATATTTCTGATTTCTCTCCACAGGTACTGTCAGATCGGTTGAGCTTTTCCAGCAATTTCTGTTTTATTTTGTTGCTGCAGATGTTTAAGATATTTTGTCCTTTTGAATCATCTGAAACAGAGTGGATAGTTTCCATATCCAGAAGTGGCAGGCTTTGGCGCATTCGAGAATTTACATGAGGCACAACGACCAGACTTAGCGTTGCCCCACAGAATATGAGGACAGCTGAAGGGTGGTGATGATAGTATTCCTGTTGCTTGCTGAACTTCTAGTTTTGAGGTCCTCAATTCCACTGGAAAATACACCTCAGACTTTCTCCTGGAAGACTACTTCAGAGTTCTGAGGATCAATCGACCTGCACATCTTACACTGTGGGAGGAAACCTGAGTATCCAGTGGAAACTCAAGCAGGTATGGGGGAATGCGCAAACTCCACAGACAGTCGCCCGAAGCTAGAATTGGACCCGGGTCCCCGGTAGCAGTGCGAACCGCTGTGTCATCCCAATTGGATTGAAGCAACACAGGTGACTGCATTTTCAATTATTTTCTTCATGAGTCTTATGTTGATTAAAGTGGTGCTGTGTTTTCGTCAGGGACCAGCCAAGTAATTTTTCTGATGGTCGTTAGAGATTGAATTCAATTTGGTGCTCATTATGGCGTGTTTAATGAAATAGCTAGAGCTTATATTAAATCAGTTATCCTACTGTAAACCGAGAACAAATATTTGCCCTGCCAAAGATGCATTATTCGGTCCTTTTAGTGATGAATTCTGCTCTTGCCTTGGCATGGACCAGTAATGAGCAGACTTGCAAACGTTGGGGTAGGTCTGATTTGCTGGGTCTATCGAAGGATGGAGATGTCATATTAGGTGGAATTTTTGCGATGCATTCTTACCACGTTGAGCATCGGCAACTCATGTTCAGCAACCATCCGGAGCCAGCAAAATGCATCAGGTCGGTTCAATAAATTGGAAAATATAAATTGGGCGGCACGGCGGCACAGTGGCACAGTGGTTAGCACTGCTGCCTCACAGCGCCAGAGACCCGGGTTCAATTCCCGCCCAGGCGACTGACTGTGTGGAGTTTGCACATTCTCCCCGTGTCTGCGTGGGTTTCCTCCGGGTGCTCCGGTTTCCTCCCACAGTCCAAAGATGTGAAGGCCAGGTGAATTGGCCATGCTAAATTGCCCATAGTGTTAGGTAAGGGGTAAAGGTAGGGGTATGGGTGGGTTGCGCTTCGGCGGGGCGGTGAGGACTTGTTGGGGCCGAAGGGCCTGTTTCCACATTGTAAGTAATCTAATCTAATCTACCCTCATGCTGCTTCACGGGTTTGTATGACTACTTTCTGAGTGAATTTGTGAATTTAAGATAAAATATTTGGTTTGCTTTACGTTTGCAGCATTGTCCCAAATTGCTTCATAATCAAACAGGTACTTTTGCAATTTATTCAAGGTTGCCACATGATAATACAGCAATGTATGCACTGCAAGCTCCCACAATTGGTCTTGTGTTCAAAACTCAAAACCCACATTTAGAATTTTGAAATGAAGGCTAAGTGTGGGTTAAGACATTGTGAGAAGTCTCCTTTTCTTCTTTGAAATACGTCTATTGGACCTGAGAAGGAAGGTGGCGGATCCGCTAAATGACTTATTTGAAATTGAAGACATTGTCAGATCTTTGCATAATGTCAGTTAAGATTTTATGCTCAGGGCTCTGCATTAAAGCATATATTCATTAACTTCCAATTTAGTGGTGTTATCACTGAATTATACCTAATAATAGCTACATGGTGGTTCCCTCAGAAATAACTGCTATTGTTATTTTTTGTGTATTTTTTAAATTTTGTTTTTTCACCTTCCCTGCAGCTTTCAGTTCAGACCTTTCCGTTTTGCAGTGGCGATGATTTTTGCAGTTGAGGAAATAAATAACGATACAACTTTACTTCCTGGTGTCATGCTGGGATACCAGCTGTACGATTCTTGTCAGTTGACTCAGTTATCGCTGAAAGCAGCTATGGCGTTTCTGAACGAACCCAAGGCAAACACGCCCTCTGTTAATTGTAAAAACTCTTCCACTGTTTCTGCGATTGTCGCTGATTCTGGATCCACGAGGTCTTTAGCAATAGCACCTTCCATTGGTACCTTCAGAATCCCTATGGTAAGATATGGTGTTCACTAACTCGGTTACAATGTGAATAAAGTTGAATCAACAGTACAAGATATGGTGTTATATGGGTCATTTAATCTATTGTCTATGCAAAATTTGGAATTTGTTAATCCAAAGGAGACCAAGGTCTGCAGTTACATCGCCTTTAGAATGTTCATTCAGAATGGTGAGACTGTCCAGTACAATTACTGTTGATTGCTCTTTGGTTCGATATAGCTATAGCTTTATAACAAAGCTATTATTCCTCTTCATCTAAGATAGTGCTTCAAAAGTCTCATTTCAAAAACTTGGTAATGTACAGAAGTAACCTATGAGAAAGCAAACATTCAAGAATGGTTCTAACAATTGGCAATTTTAGGTCTTTTTTTATTAATTCCTGAGATGCGGGTTGTACTGGCAAAGTCAACATTTGTTTCCAGTCCCAGGTTATCATTGAACTGAATGGCTTCCAGCAACATCTGCAAGACAGGTTTACAGGGAATTATATTACACGGACCAAAATCAGAAATTGCTGGAAAATCTCAGCAGGTCTGGCAACATCTGTAGAGAGAAATCAGCATTAATGTTTCAGTCCAGTGACCTTTCTTGAGAACAGCATATGAAGTCACATGCAGGATAGACATCAGTGAACTAGACCGGAACCTTTGTTTTACTGCAAGCATAGCTTAATGCTCACCATGACTGGGGTATCTTTATATTCGAAATGTATTCCTGGAATTTATTGACCACTGGTGGCGATGGTGATATGCTGATGATATTTGTACATTGCACCTTCACTCTACATAGAACATAGAACAATATAGTGCAGAACAGGCCCCTTTTGCCCTCGATGTTGCGCCCACCTGTTAACTGTGCATGGTGGCACAGTGGTTAGCACTGCTGCCTCCCAGCACTAGAGACCTGGGTTCGATTCCCGCCTTAGGCGACTGACTGTGTGGAGTTTGCACATTCTCCCTGTGTCTGCGTGGGTTTCCTCTGGGTGCTCCAGTTTCCTCCCACAGTCCAAAGATGTGGCGGTAAGGTGAATTGGCCATGCTAAATTGCCCGTAGTGTTAGGTGAAGGGGTAAATGTAAGGGTGGGTTGCGCTTTGGCAGGTCGGTGTGGACTTGTCGGGTCAAAGGGCCTGTTTCCGCACTGTAAGTAATCTAAACTCATCACCCTACATCATCCTCCATGTGCTTACCAAGGATTGTTTAAATCTCCCCAACGTGGCTGAGTTAACTGCATTGGCAGGCAGGCATTCCATGCCCTTACCTCTCTGAGTAAAGAACCTGCCTCTGGCATCTTTCTTAAATCTATCACCCCTCAATTCATAGTTATGCCCCTCCTACAAGCTGATATCATCATCCTAGGAAAACGACTTTCACTTTCTACTCTATCTAATCCTCTGATCATCTTGTATGTCTCTATCAAATCCCCTCTTAGCCTTCTTCTTTCCAATGAGAACAGACCCAAGTTTCTCAGCCTTTCCTTATAAGACCTTCACTCCAGACTAGGCAGCGTCCTGGTAAATCTCCTCTGCACCTTTTCCAATGCTTCCACATCTTTCCTGTAATGGGGCAACCAGAACTGTACACAATATTCCAAATGCGGCAGCACTAACATTTTGTATAGTTGCAGCATGACATTACGGCTCCAGAACTCAATCTGTCTACTAATAAAACCTAACACACCATATGCCTACTTAACAGCACTATCAACCTGGGTGGCAACTTTCAAGGGTCTGTGTACATGCACATCCACACTACGAAGAATCTTTCCCTTGACCCAGTATTCTGCCTTCCTGTTATTCTTCCCAAAGTGAATCCTTTGCCCAGATGAAGAGATTCAACAAGTGGTAAATGAATCACATCCTAAAAATTTAAACTAACTACTTTATCGGAGCATTGCTTAATTTTTAACCAATCTGTCTCATGATGCTATTGCACCCAATGCACAAGCTGAGATAGTATTTGGTCCACAGGTCTGAACGTTATCACAGTGCCACAAGAACCCGACACCATTTTTCTTTAACGCACCTGTTGTCAATACTTTGGTGTGTTCTCATCAAGCACCATGGTAACTCAATTTACGAGTGATCGGTTCAGCTTTTACCTTAAGTATAAAGTCATTTGCTTTTCAAAACTTTGTGTGTTACCACATTTGTCCGTCTTACTACTTAACTGAAACCTTAACCCATTTATTGGGAACAGCCAATTGGCGAAATGAATCCTGCGGTCAGGGGTTTTTATTTAAAAGTGTGCTTTCAATTTTGTTGCACGATTTAAAACAAAAACAGATAACGCTCGCAATACTGGGCAGGTCAAGTACATCTTCTAGATTAGTGGTGCTGGACGGGCACAGCAGTTGCAGTTTTGCCGTGCTCTTCCAGCACCACTAATCCAGAATCTGTTTTCCAGCATCTGCAGTCATTGTTTTTACCTAGGTCAAGTACATCTGTCAAGAGAGAAATCGCAGCTTCAAAAATAAGCTAATGTCACACTGAATTCAGCATCGGGATGCTCCACTACATAAGACAACGTTTCGTTTGTTAAGAGCAGAAAAGCATTCTACAAGAGGCAAAACTGAGGAAAAAAAAACACTTACAATTTGTTAAGTACTCCTCTGTTATCAATTCTAATGTAAAGGTCAAGGGGCAAAGTGATCAGCCAGAACGCTGTTCCTTGAACTTTTGAAATTAAGGATTTGTTACATTGAAAGGGAAGCAACATAGCATATTAATATAAGGACTACGAAGCCTACCTATCAGCAAACCACAGCATAAATAGAATGCTAAACGATACAACGCAAACATTATGTTAGCAGTTGATATAATTCTAAATTAAACCGGCTTACTGCAGCAAGTGTAACCATGCCTGAGAGACAGTGAGCTTAATTTGCTGCCAGAAGCTGGATGAAATTTTTCAAAATTCTACCTCGCAAACTTTTGAATTAAAAACCGATAATGTTTAAAATGTTGCTAAAGATAATAGGGGGTAAGCTGAAGAGTAATTTTAAGTTTGGGCAATGGTGTAAACAGGTCATGTAAAATTACTCACATATCCTACACCTTGCTTGTTTTTTTCCTCCATTGACTTCAATGTGAAGGCACAAAACACGAGATCAACAGTGGACCCTCTGTATAATATCAAAGTTAGAAATCGCCCCAGGTCACCCGTGTATATATACAGAGAGAGAGAGAATGTTCATAGACGTCCTTCATGTTAAATTCTGAGGATTGAGCATTATGCGTGGTTGCAGCTAGGAAAAGAAAAAGCAATGCTTGGATTGAATCTTGGGAGTGAATATTTTAATGGGACGGTTTGAAATTATTAAATAAGTTATATATTCTCTGTTTAACAAAGGGCCGCTCCTGGAAGCACTGTACAAGCTGAAATATTTACACTTCTCCACTGATATGTTTGCCTTGATATCATAAACAACCACAAATTATTATCAAAATGCAATTTTTGTTTTGCTTTATTTGTGGCAGGTTAGTTACTTTTCAACCTGTGCGTGCCTGAGCAACAGAAAGGAATATCCATCATTTTTTCGAACAATACCAAGTGATTACTATCAGGCTAGAGCATTAGCCCAGCTGGTGAAACATTTTGGATGGACCTGGATCGGGACCATTAAGAGCGACAATAACTATGGAAACTTTGGAATGCAAGCATTTGAAGAGGCAGCCCAACAGTTAGGAGTTTGCATAGCCTTTTCTGAGTCATTTCATATAACACATGCTCGAGAGAAGTTACTGAAAACAATTGACACCATAAAAACCTCTTCTGCAAAAGTTATCGTCGCGTTTGTGGGACAATCAAACATGCGTGTGCTACTAAAAGAAATGATTAGACAAAATGTTAGCGACATACAATGGATTGGAAGCGAATCATGGGTTTCCGCATTGATTCTTCCGCAGGAAGAAACTAAAAAGATTGCTACTGGTACAATTGGAGTTGCAATTCGCAAAGTCAATATACCAGGGTTGAGGGAGTTCCTAATGAAAGTTCATCCATCCTTGTATCCAGAGAACCTTTTGGTGAAAAGGTTTTGGGAAAGTTGTTTTGGCTGTACTCTAACTGATGGAAACAAAACAGATTCCCCAAAAACTGAATTGGGGCTGAAGAAATGCACAGGAAGAGAAAATTTACAAAATATCCAAAATGAATTTACAGATGTCTTGCAATACAGAGTCACTTACAATGTGTACAAAGCAACTTATGCGATAGCTCATGCACTTCACAACATGGCATCATGTAAAACTGGGTCAGGGCCTTTCTCCAATGGGAGTTGTGCCAATATTTCAAATTTTCAACCATGGCAGGTGAGGAACATTTTACATAGTTTGATCTCTGCATTTAGAAATAAGGTAAGTATATGTGAATGCATCTTGGGTAGCCCTGGCTGCTTGTGAGAAGGTCTGGCATAAATAAAAAGACTTAAAGGAGGTTATGATTTCCTGTTCCATTGGCTGAAGAAGTGATGTGGTGTTGGGTGGTAAAAAGATGACCTTGGCGTTGGTAAAATAATAGGCTTTACAGAGGTCGGTTCATAAGTAAGGGCGTTCGTAAGTCGGACGTTTGTAACCCGGGCATTCGTATCCCGGGGAAAAGCTGTACATCCAATGCGGTCAAATTTACGGTTGAAAGTTTGCAATTAATGTAAATAAGTTCTCATTTTGTATTTTTTGTTTAAAGTTGCTATATTATATGAGAACGGTGAATTTCATAACCAAGATCGGAGAAAAAGTTTATTTTGATGAAAATGGAGACCCTGTCGCAACATATGATATTGTAAACTGGCAACCAAATGCCCTCGGTGACATCGACGTTGTAAATGTTGGGCACTATGATGCATCAGCTGGTTCCGGAGAAGAATTTTCAATAACAGAAGGGGCGATTGTTTGGAGTGGTGGTCAGAAATTGGTAAGATTTGTGGGGAACCATGCCTTTTCTAAAATGCCTTATTTTTAATTTAAATTTCCGTTCTCTGAAACAGAAAAGCAAACTGATGGTTGTTGTATCAAATAGACAAAGTGCCCGCTACTGCCCATTTCCCAACATGGCATAAATTGCAACTTATGAAGCACTTTTAAATGGAAAATATCTGCTCACCAATTTGAAAATTGTTTAATTTGAGCAACCCAGATTGTAAGATCAGACATATTTTATTTCCTCCCACTTTCAACAGCAGAATTTCCTCGCACATAACTGATGTAATTAAAAATGTGAAAGAAAAATGTGCAGATGCAGAATGAGTTATCAATGTACCTGTGTACATTGCATAAATGAATGAATGTAGGAGCAAAGACGTAACGTCTAAGCATATTGAAAAGTGGTTGCATAGATTTACAAGAAATCTGAGGGAGCAATGGATACATTAGTTGTGTGACAAGGAACATGGTGGTTCATATTCATCTTGACCACAAACACATTTCTGCTGCAATAATGCAAAGCAATGACCATCTCCAACAGGAGAGGATCTATTCACCTCCCCTTGCTTCTCAATCGCATCAGCATCACTGAATCCGACACCGTCAACATCTTAGGGGATACCATTTCAAAAAGGTGAGTGGGACTAATCATATATTTTGTAGTTTCAAGAGGATACCAGATGCTAGGAAAGCCGCAATAGGTAACTCACCTCGAGTCTCCAAACATAACCACCACGTACAGGACACAGGTCAGGACTGTGATCAAATCATCCCACTTGCCTTGATGAGTGCAGTTCTATTAACACTGAAGAAGCTTGAAGCTATACAGGAAAAAACAGCCCACTTGCTTTGCACCAAATCCAAAATATTCACTTCCTCTACCACAGAAGCTCAGTAGCAACACCAACAAGAAACACTACAGAAATTCAACAATGCTGTTTGGGAAGCCCCTCTCAAATTCATGCTCATTTCCAAGTAGAAGAACATTGGCAACAAATCCATGGGTCACCATCACCTGCAATACCCTCTGGCAGCCACTTACAATCCTGACTTTGAAATATATCTCAGTTACCCCTTTCTGACAATATGGCCACAATATCGATAGCAAATGAATTTCAACATTTCAGAAAGGCTGGTCAAAGCCAATTAGAGATGGACAATAAATGTTGGGCTAGTCAACAACAACCACATCGCAAGAATGAATGAAGAAAACATTTTTATCTCTGAATCTGGTTTTCAGTTTAACCATTAAATGGTATTACTGCAAATTGATTCTGATTTTCTTTTAGTTGTTTTCCCTATTTCCTTCTTCAATAAAATGAAAACTCCCAGAATACATCCAGGATGTCAAAACAAGAATCTGAATTCATCGAAAGTATCCTGGCTCTGCAACTGCAAACCTATTCCAAGCACTTTATTGGGACATGATGAGGTCACAAACGCTGATAGTATTTCAAAAATAACAGTCCGAACAAACGTAACAGAAATAGGTCTTTTTATGTTACCAGAGTGAATGTTGTACATTTCCCACATTGAATTACTAACATTTCTTCACCATTGTATTCATATTCTTAATGAGGCACCTAAAGCTGTTTGTTCTGAAAGCTGCCATCAAGGAACAAGAAAAGCAGGAAGAAAAGGACAACCCATTTGCTGTTTTGATTGTATACAATGTGCACAAGGTGAAATTAGTAACACAACTGGGAAGGATACACCATTGCTAAAGGTATTGTTTCTTAAACTAGATGCCTTCATTGCTCAGGTTTTAAGATTCTTCGTGTAATGACAAACTCTTGTGTTGCTTCTTAGATTCCACTCAATGTATAAAATGTCCATTGGAATTCAAATCTAATGAAAGGCGGGATCAGTGCATTCCAAAAGAAATTGTGTTCCTTTCCTTTTTCGAGACAATGGGAATCAGTTCGGTGACACTGGCGCTGTTTGGAGCCTGCACTACTGTTGGTGTATTCGCAATATTCTACATCTACCGACACACTCCGATTGTTAAAGCTAATAATTCTGAGTTAAGCTTCCTTCTTCTTTTTGCCCTGACACTTTGTTTTTTGTGTTCAATTACATTCATTGGGGAACCTTCAGTTTGGTCTTGTATGCTCTGCCACGTAGCGTTTGGTATTAGTTTTGTTCTTTGCATTTCTTGTGTATTGAGTAAAACAATTGTCGTGGTAATGGCATTCAAAGCAACATTTCCCAGCAATAATATGATGAAGTGGTTTGGACTAAGACAACAACGGCTGATGGTGTACATCCTCACACTGGTACAATGTGCAATATGTACTACCTGGTTAATTGCATTTCCACCTTATCCATTGAAAAACACTAGTCACTCTCATGAGATAATCGTGTTCGAATGCAATGTAGGATCTTCGTTAGCCTTCTACAGTGTACTCGGTTATATTGGATTTCTGTCCTGTGCATGTTTTGTGGTAGCTTTTCTGGCTCGACAGCTTCCAGATAACTTCAATGAAGCGAAACACATAACGTTTAGCATGCTTATCTTTTGCGCAGTTTGGATAACTTTCATTCCAGCTTACATAGGTTCGCCAGGGAAATATGCTGTGGCAGTTGAAGTATTTGCTATTTTGGCTTCCAGCTTTGGTCTACTTATTTGCATTTTTACTCCAAAATGTTATATTATTCTGTTGAAGAAAGAAAACAATACAAAGAGGAACATGATGGGCTCAGTGGCTTCCAAAAAAAGCTTTGAAAATGTTCAAAAATGAGATGCAGATATTTTAGTAGATAATTACTTTGCCATAATAATGGTGAATAGCAATATTGTACCAAAAGAATCGATCAAAGCCGCAATGACCTGTAGTATGTGCAGTTTTGAAGTTTGGCTGATAATTTTGACTAGTTTACACATCTGCCCAGCATTTCATTTACATGTAACCTCATGGCAGATGAACCTCGATTATCAAGCATTCAATTGTCTAAACTTTGGATTATCCAAACAATATCGCAAGATTCCGATGCTTGGCTAAACTGTTTTAACCGGCATTCGATAATCCATCATTCGATTATCCGAACAATGTACTCCCCAGCCATGTCATTTGGATAATAGAGGTTCCTCTTGTGAACTGAATTGAATGGTGTGTAACCTAAATTTATTGAAAGATGGATCAAAGTTACTTTTTGTTTCCTAATCGTGACTTGAACTTCTTTATTGCATGGCGATTCCATTTGGACCTTGCTTTATCTAAGAATAAAAGTTCAGTTCGAAACTTGGTCTATTCAAATGTCCAAATGGATTGCTCACATCATTTTCACAAAGCACTTTAATAAATCTGCCATCACTGTGCTAAATTGACATTGACCGGGGTCACTGGTGGGAGGCTGAAATGATGGTGATGGTTGAAAGAGGGAAGGTTTTGGAAATTTTGCATTCACCGTGTTGGTGGTAATGTTGAAAACTGAATATTCGGCCTTTTTCAGAATTAGCTTTCTATACATATTCCAAATGAGCTCACGAATAATTATCTTCTCCCATTCTAAATGATGACATATCTGTAAAATGCACTCACTAACCAGCAGGCATTTTAAGCTTATTTAAATAATATGTACCATATGCTTAATCGAAACATCTTTGTGTATTTTCTCGCTGAGATGCTGTAATTTACTGCTGTATTAAATTCCCAAAATGCATTAAGTAGGCTGACATAATCAAAGGTTACTACATAAGCTCATTGTTTTTGGACTCATATGTTAACACGAATATATGATTGGATAACTAACAGGAACCATGAAGGTTGCTCAAAGAAAGTGTTTAGAATACTTTCCTTTATTGGTCAGAGTATTGAGTACAGGTGTTGGGAGGTCATGTCAAGCTATACATAACATTGGTTAGGCCACTGTTGGAATATTGCATGCAGTTCTGGTCTCCTTCCTATCGGAAAGATGTTGTGAAACTTGAAAGGGTTCAGAAAATATTTACAAGGATGTTGTCAGGGTTGGAGGATCTGAGCCATAGGGAGAAGTTAAATAGGCTAGGGCAGTTTTCCATGGAGCATCGGAGGCTGAGGGGTGACCTTCTGGAGGTTTATAAAATCATGAGGGGCATGGATTGAGTAAATTGACAAGGTCTTTTCCCCAAGGTGGGGAAGACCAGAACTAGAGGACATAGGTTTAGGGTGAGAGGTGAGAGATATAAAAGAGACCTCGGGGCAGCTTTTTCACGCAGACAGTGGTACATGTATGGAATGAACTGCCAGAGGAAGTGGTGGAAGTTAGTACAATTGCAACATTTAGAAGGCATCTGGGTGGGTATATGAGTACGAAGGGTTTGGAGGGATATAGGCTGGGTCCTGCCAGGTGGGCCTAGATTGGGTTGGGATATCTGGTCGGCATGGACAGGTTGGACTGAAGGGTCTGTTTCTGAGCTGTACATCTCTATGACTCTATATTGGTGCCTTAGTGGATGTCAGGTGGTCCATCTGATGCAATTCCTTTATCTCATTGATTAATGCAAATTAGTGATTAGCTAAGACATTTCAAAGGGCAGTAAAGAATTAACCACATCCTGGTCAATAGTTTTCTTTTCCTAAAGGACTTCTGTGAAAAGGATTAATTAATGTTTTGACTATTACTTCCAGGTTTTGTGCAGTTCAGATTTCAGCTTCAACAGTGGTGGGACACCCAGTCCCCAATGCATTACCTGGGTGTTTGGAATTGGCAGGCCTGCTGTAATACTGCTGGGTGATCACCTCCACCCAAATCAGTTTAAGTTAACTTTATAGTTATTTTAATCAACCTGCTCAGATTCATTATGACACAATTCTAAGACAGCTGGAAGCTGAACCTGGATCATCTGACATGGAAGTAGGTTTAGGGTGTAGGTTTGCTCACTGAGCTGTAGGTTTGATATCCAGACGTTTCATTACCTGGCTAGGTAACATCATCAGTGGCAACCTCCAAGTGAAGTGAAGCTGTTGTCTCCTGCTTTCTATTTATATCTTTCTCCTGGATGGGGTTCCTGGGGCTTGTGGTGATGTCATTTCCTGTTCATTTTCTGAGGGGTTGATAGATGGCATCTAGATCTATGTGTTTGTTTATGGTGTTGTGGTTGGAGTGCCAGGCCTCTAGGAATTCTCTGGCATGTCTTTGCTTAGCCTGCCCCAGGATAGATGTGTTGTCCCATCGAAATGGAAGTAGGTGCATACCACTGTACCATAAGATTCGATGATTGATTGAAATTCATCTAGGACAGACCCATATTCAATTCACTGAAGTTTGAATTCTCTCCCATTATGTGTATGCTTAATTGTCCTTATCAACCTCCAAGACTATTTCAAGATAATTTCTAATCAAAATTTTCAGAGACATTATTGCATACATCTGGAACAGGTGAGTCTTGATCCCCAGACTTCCTGGCCCAGAGGAAGGGCACCACTATTGAACTATAGAGGCCCAAGACTACTTTAAAGCTGATATTATCCAAAATCTGCACCTGATTTTCACAACTTTAGAGCCAAGTGCACCAGAAGCAAATTGCAGCTCAAGTTGCACAGGAACTAACAACCAAAAGTAGAAAGCATAAATTAAGATTGAAGTGCAGCCAACATTCTAACGCTGGAAAGAGGAAAGGACAGTTTAAAAATATACAAAATGTGATAATGGACAAATAGTCAGTGAAACTGATTGAAGTTTTGTTTTCCACGTGATGCCTGGGTATCTTCGCTCTCATGTACAAAACATTACAACAGTATGTCTGAAATATGGCTATGCGAGCAGAGAGAAACTCGATTTAATTTCTCATTGAAAAGCTTGCAACTCCAGAACAGCAATATTCCCTTAGTACTGCACTACAATGTCAATCCAGTTTGTTGAGATTCCCTCATTGAGTCGTTCTTGAATCAAAACATTCCAATTGAAATGACAGCTGGAGGCACAAAACCACTTCTGACATCCTATCGTGAGTTTTATCTTTTCAATCTAGCATCATATTGGGAAATTTGTGCTTTCTAACAAAGGTCATCAGGCATTTTGAGAATCAACCAAAAGATAACGCTGCTTTAAGGAGCTATTCTGGTTTTCAATTAGAAGCAAACAAAATTGTGTGGCATAAAACGTTTGTCGAAAAGAAATAACATGTCAGCACAAGACAATTATGTCAACACCACATTTGTGGTACATTACGTTCACTGCTTAAAAAACAAATCAAGCTATTGGTCTCATATTCTAACCTTGAAGAAGTATTGACTGCTGTGATTGTCTTCCGTCTTGCTCTATATTGCTTCCTTCATTGCATCCTCTCCTGCATTCACAAGCTCATTCCCATGCTGAAAGAAGATATGAAAGATATTTACAGTCTGATTTATTCTTAATATTGTGGTTACATGTATTAAAATCAGCTAATTTCACATGTTGTCGCATTTTACAAGGATTGTGCAATTCATTTTAACATTAAAATTCATGACGTTAAATTAATACGACAGTGTGAATGCATTTGATTCATCCACATGAAATTGCAAAACTCTGGTGGAATACCTAAAGATCATTGGAAGTCATTTAACCATCATGTGCTTCTTTGTATTTCTGTGTTTTCTCAGCAAGATAATGTAACATGTGGGAGCAAAAATACAGAAATCTAGTCCAAAACTGGATGTTAAAATCCCAGAGGCTTGCACAGCTATGGCATATTTAACAGGGGAGTTGATAATGTGCTGGAATGAAAGTTATCCACACAGCGTAAAAGATAGGCATGCTAAAAATGATGTATTTAGCTTCTTTGAAATTGTTTGGAAGTTGTCAAGCTAGGAAAATGATCGCGAAGCACAGACAAGGCAGAAATCTAATATAGAGTCAGAAAGTATGGCAGTGAAAATGCACTGCAGGTCAGGCAGCATCCAAGGAGCAGGAGAGGTGATGTTTTGGGCATAGGCCCTTCATCAGGAATGTGGTGGGGGAGGGGGGGAAGGGGACTGAGAAATAAATAGGAGGGTGGTCTCTAATACATAAATGGAGATGGAACACCAACTCGCAGAGTGTTTCAGGGAACATCTCTGGGATACACCCACCTAACAACACCACCATCACCTTATGGTCAACCACTTCAACTCTGCTTCTCACTCCATCAAATCCTGAACCTCCTCCACCACCAAATCCAAGCCACCCAAAGTCTGGAGGCAGAATAACTCATCTTTTGCCCAGAGACCCTTCAACCACACGGCATCAACATCGACTTCACTAGTTTCCAAATCTCCCGACTTCATCCTAGATCCAACCTTTCAACTCGGCACCACCCTCTTGATCTGTTCCACTCGTCCATCCTCCTTCCCACCTATCCGCTCCACCTTTCCCACTGACTTATCATAATCACACCTCACTACCATCTACCTATCACCTTCCCAGCTACCTTCCCACTACATTTCTGATCAAGGGCTTATGCCCAAAATGACAACTCTTCTGCTCCTCGGATGTAGCCTGATCTGCTGTGTTCTTCCAGTGCCACTTTTCAACTCTGACTCTCCAGCATCTGCAATTCTCACTTTCTCCTAAAAAATCTACTTTTGTCCAATATATATAAAAGTGTTATCAGCGAATTACATTGTATTAAAAAACAATTATTTTGCTGAAATCATCACCGTTCTTTAAAGGAAAAGGAGGTAATGCCAGACTGAACATATTAAACAATGCACATACAAACAGACCCTGCTGTGTAGGTCCAAACCACCTTATCATGTTATAGTTAGGAAGAACTGCATTAAATTACAACACCACAACAACTATTTTGCACAAACCACAATACATACAAAGAACAAAAATTACGCCAAATGCTGGGAAATGGAATATACAAGACCAGGTGGAAGTCTCTCCAAGGAATGTTATTGAATGCAGAAAACACAACAATAATGCACAAAAAAGTAAAAAATTTGAACTCGGAGTTACTGGCTTTAACAATTGGAATATTTATGTGAAAGTAAAACAAAACAAACACACAGATTGTGATAAGGGCTCCAATAAATGCCAGAATCACCAAAATAATCCCCATCAAATCACCAAAATAAAGAAAATCAATGTCCTGCATTCTCATGGACATTGAGTGCATTGTGATGAATCTAAACAGATTGACATAAAAATGCATGGGAAAACAAATCTAGTTAAAAAGAATACTACTGTGTTAATACTAAATAATTCAATTCTTAACATTTCTGTTAGTAAGATTTCCCCTGCATTCTATTCATCATTTATAATTAACGTTCAAGCAAAACCACAAAGGTCTCTTAAAGTACTGAAATCCTCTCTCAGCAAGCAATTACAGCAGTTGATCTTTTTTGTTGGTCCTTAACAGTGATGTTTGCTAATTTCACTATCAGCGCATTTTACGCAGTCAAAGCAGCAAAGGGGTTGTCCTTTCCTTGTTACTTTCCTCACTCCAAAGCAACAGCTTTCAGAGCAAATTCCTCTTGGAACCTAATTATAAAGTAGAAAATGTCAAATTTTCTTATTTCCTATGTGATACTCAACATTCAGTTTTTTGTTTGCTGAACGAAAAAGGGAAACAGAACATTAGTGACGTCTTTGGCATCTCTGGGTTGTAAGTTTATTAGAATCTACACATTTTAAACTCATGATTGATCAATATTTGTTCAGCAAACTTATTGAGGTATACGAAGATACATTAGATTCCCTATAGTATGGAAACAGGCATTTCAGCCCAACAAGTCCACACCGACCTTCCGAAGAGTAACCCACCCTGACCCATTCCTCTACCCTATATTTACCCCTGACTAATGCACCTAACACCATGGTCAGCTTAGCATGACCAATTCACCTGAGCTGCACATCTTTGTGATTGTGGGAGGAAACCAGTGCACCTGGAGGAAACCCATGCAGACACGAAGAGAATGTGCAAACTCCACACAGTCACCCGAGGCAGGAATCAAACCCGGGTCTTTGGCACTGTGAGGCAACAATGTTAACCACTGAGCCACTGTGCTGCCCACCTTAGGCCACAGATCAGCCATGATCTAATTAAATGTTGGAACATGCTCGAGTGTCTGATTGGCTTACTCCTGTTCCTATGTCCTATAGCTAAATATTCAGCAAGTGAACATTTTGGGAGAATCAATTTCATCTAGGAGAACCACTGAAGATTTGCAAATGCTAAATTATGTTTAACAAGCCTAATTAAAACTTTTGAGGTATTGATGCTCATGGGGCGGCACGTTGTCTCAGTGGTTAGCACTGCTGCCTCACAGCACCAGGGTCTCAGGTTTGATTCCAGCCTCAGGCAACTGTCTGTTTGGAGTTTGCAGGTTCTCCCCATGTCTCCATGGGTTTCCTCTGGGTGCTCCCGCTTCCTTCCACAGTCCAAAGATGTGGAGATCAGGTGAATTGGCCGTGCTACATTGCCCATAGTATTAGGTACAGTAGTCAGAGGGAAATGGATCTGGGTGGGTTACTCTTCGGAGGGTCGGTGTGGACTGGTTGGGCTGAAGGGCCTATTTCTACACTGTAGGGAATCTAATCTAATCGTAACTAATCAAACGTCTAATGAAACAGTCATCAGTCGAAAGTTTCCAACAATTATGCAACGACATTATTAGCCAACATTTCATGGCCCATGCAAACATGGTGACAGCACCTCATGGTGCTTATATTGATCTTACACAGAGTGATTCCCTGAACTTTACTAGAGCTACAAGATTAGATTGCAAAAAGTCATTGCTTAAGCTATGTTTACATTTCTTAACATATAGAAAGTGCAATGAATATCCAATTAGGAGTTTTAAAAGAATTGCAATGGTACCAAGTCGAAAACCTTTTGCTGGCAGGCAGTAGGGAAACTTAAACCCTGTTACTGAATAAACATGGCATCAAAATCTACAATCAGAAATGCAGTCTGTTTAACCGGTCAATACTTTTGTTAGGCCATCTGCCACAAAGAATGTTTTCGCCAATACAGTTCTGCTGAGCGAGTTTGAAAGTATGTTTACAAAACCCTACCATCTCATTCATGCACTAAATAACGGTATTTACTAACTGATCAAGGGGACCAATAATGAAATAGAATGCATCATACTGTAGGTGTTGTAAATCTTAAAGAAAGAGACAAATTGCTCCAGACAGTGCACCTGGCAGCATTAGTGGAGAGAGGAATTGAGTTGAAGTTTTAATCAAATCTGACTCTTCTTCAACATCTTCTTCTCTATTTTCATGACAAATTACCTTTGTCTCAAAACATTAGTTATAGTTTCATCTGTGCAGATGTTGCCCCTGTCATTGAATGTTCCAGCATTTATCAAGCACTAGGAGCAAAATTAAGGAACAGGTCATAATCTCCAGATTATGCCTGAGCCATGTGCAAATTGGTTTAGGGATAATAAAATTAGGAAAGTAAACATGTGGCTAAGAGAGTGGTTTGGGAAAGAAGGGTTCCATTTCATGGAGCATTGGCATCAGTTTTGGAACCGGGGGGGTCTGTACCACTGGGACAGTCTCCACCTGAACCAGTCTGGAACCAGTGTTATGACGAAAAGGATAAATAGGGTGGTCACTGGGACTTTATGTGAATGATTCGGGGAAAGGGAAAGAGAAAATGATAAGAACCATGATGGTAAATCAAATGGTAAGCAGCAGGTTAAATGTGTGCAGGAGGGTTTAAGTTCAAGGCAGACTACGAAAGAAGTAAAAAGGAAGGATAACTCAGGAGATATTATTAGAGATGTTGGAAATCATGAGATTAAGAAAACTAGCATAAGGGCACTTTACCTGAATGCTCGTAGCATTCGTATCAAGCTTGATGAGTTAACAGCACAAATCATCGCGAATGAATATGATTTAGTAGCCATTACGGAGACATGGTTACAGGATGGTCGTGACTGGGAGTTAAATATCAGACTATTTGTGAGGAAAAGCAGGAGGGTAAGGGAGGTGGCGTAGCTCTGATATTCAAGGACAAAATCAGGGCATTGCTGAGAGACGATATAGGTTCTATGGAGAATGAGGTTGAATCCATTTGGGTGAAGATTAGAAATTCTAAGAAGAAAAAGTCACTGATAGGCATTGTCTGTAGGCCACCAAATAATAATATCACATTGGAATGGGCAATAAACAAAGAAATAACTAATGCCTGTAGAAATGGTACGGTTATTATCATGAGGGATTTTAATCTACATATCGATTGTGCATGTTCTGGGTGCAATTCAGTTGGTCCAGCTACACATCTTGAAACAAAACATGTTTTGTTCATACACAATAGTTAAAATTCAAGAAAAGAAAGAAGGAATCGGAATATCTTAATCCAAATGAAAACTTACCAGAATAATAGTTTATTAAACTATGCAGTAACATCCAATAAATATTCCCTTGGCAAAGGCAAGTTCAGTAGGAGGAGAAACATTAAGAGAAGACTCTGAAAGAAGCAGGGAGAGATATACTGTAGCTTCCAAATCCAGTTTCAAGACTTCATCAACATGTTACTGAAACCTAGAACAAAAAATCCATTCTGTGGGAGCTTGACCCCATAATATTATTCCCAGAACAATGCACACTACCCATCTAACAAGAGTCTTGAACATGTTCAACATCACTTCCTTGCTCTCATACTCTGTACCGCTATTAATAGAGCTGAGAACATTCCATACTTTATTATCTGTTCTCTCCACCTGTACTGACAGCTTCATTGATTTGTGCACATATGCACCCAGATCTCTCTGCTCCTAAAACAAACTAAAGCAAAAAACTGCAGATGTTGGAAATCTGAAATAAAAACAAACCAAGACATAAAATTGACCAATTTATTTCTTACCATGGAAGTGTTCAATGGACCAATTTGGGTGGTTATTGCTGTACACTCTGAGGATCCAGAGTCACTGACAATGGCAGATACTGTAGAGGACTTTTGTCTTCAGCTCTGACTGGAAACTCAAAACTTGTTTTCAGAGTTAAGGGTGGCATGGTACAAGTGTCATAAGTCCAGTAACCCAGGGTAACATTGGGAAGCAGCCATGGGTTCTTGCTGAATTCATTAATGGTGTAAATCATTGCCAGCACAAAACGAAAACATCTGACCCAAAAGCTGTAGAAAATAAAAACAACCAGTTGATGATAAAATATTTAGAGAGCTAGATCTGTTAAATAATTTTCAAACTTAATATTATCATTCCTGTCAAATATGAGAATTAAAGCATTCAAACTGTTCATGCACAATAAGAGAAACATTATTTTGGAAACATTTCATTCACGACGTAACTATTTCATTAAATGTATCGGTAAATGGCCCTTAAAATGGATGGCAGTTGATTACTCAAAAAAAATGCTATTTCTTGGAAATGAATGGTTTTCAAAAGCAATAAGTTCTCAAAGTTTCACATACATTTGTCATGATGATGGATTAACTAATCCCCTCATTAGGGCGGCACAGTGGCTCAGTGGTTAGCACTGCAGCCTCATAGCATCAGGGTCCTGGGTTTGATTCTAGCCTCGGGCGACTGTCTATGTGGAGTTTGCACATTCTTCCCGTGTCTGCGTGGGTTTCCTCCCACAGTCTAAAAGTGTGCAGGTTAGGTGAATTGGCCATGCTAAATTGCCCATAGTGTTAGGTGCATTAGTGAGAGGGAAATGGGACTGGGTGGATTACTCTTCGGAGGGTCGGTGTAGATTTGTTGGGCCGAAAAGCCTGTTTCCACACTGTAGGGAATCTAATCTAATTAGTCAAAGTTGGCTATTCTTTTTTTATTGCCATTAGCATTTTTGCTTCACAGCACCAGGGGCCCAGGTTCGATTCCACCCTCCCGCAACTGCACGTGCAAAGTTTTCACATTCTCCCAATGTCTGCATGGATTTCCTTTGGCTGCTCCAGTTTCCTCTCACAGTCCAAGGATGTCCAGGATGGGTGGATTGACCATGCAAAACTGCCTGTAGCATCCAGGGATGTGCAGGCTGTGTGGAGCAGCCACAGAAAATGCAGAGTTATAGTTTCAGGGAGATGGGATCGGTGTGGAATCGATGGGCCAAATGTTTCCTTATTCCTTCCACAATGTAGTGAATCTATGATCCTATGACTTGGCAATAAAATATTGGTGGAGTAATTCACTGTCAACATATATGATTGATAATTGTTCTTGGAATTCAAACACAAACTATTTTCACATCTCTTGAAACTCCAAACATAATTTGGCACCTCCAAAAGCATTAAATCTTCCATTCTACAATCATTTTATATTTATTGCCTTTTGGGATAATTTTCTCCACTAAATTATACTTCACTAAACATACCTCCTGCAGAAGACGGCTGTCATCAAATAGACAGAGTTTCTTTTTTATCAAACATGTATCTTCATCACAACAATAAGCAATATCAATAAGTCATATCAACTGCACCAATCTTGTTGCATTCAATTTGAAATATGATATAAGCAAATGCACCAAATTTCCTCAGCATTCAGACAGTTAACAAACCTGAAAGCTCAGGGAAAATTTTATAGTTTGTTGCTCATAGTAAACCTTGAGGGGAGTCTGTTCACAAAATAAACCAATTCTTGCTGTAGTTTTTGTTTCTCTGGGTTTAATAAGGAACAAACATTTGCTTAAATTTCACGATTCTTTATATGAGGGTCCCACTTGTCAACTTTTATTACTATTCAATCAGCGAAACATTCATGTTTGTAATTTACTTGAAGAGAGCATTAATTAGTCAAAAACATCATGAATCTACAGGATCTGATGTTAACCTTGTGTATTTTGAATGAGCATAATCATTGCTATGTTTCAAATCAGTTTTAATTTTGAAACTTAAAGAGAAATTGGTAGGGAAATTCAGCAGGACTGAAAGATCTGGCAAAAATGCAGTTGAAGTATTGAGTCTGGTGATATTTCATCCAATGACTGGAGTCACTGGACTAGAAACTTTACCTCTGCTTTCTCTCCAAAGATTCTATCAGACTTGCATGAGTTTCACCAGCATTTGTTTTTCATTCAGATCTCCCGTATCCAAAACTGTATACTTTATTTCAGTTTTAATTTTGGTTGATGTACTGGGTTACCCTTACACCTTTTTGCCTTTTATACAAATCTTCATCAGTTCACTGAACAATGTGCATATCTATCCCAAAATTAAAATTTGAAAAAGCTTCACTTATGATGTAACCAAATGACAAACCTTCCACTTTTTATCTGAAGACACATGTAATTTTGTAAAGCTATTCGATTGCACAGAGTACACCTTCATTCTCAGAACAAATATGCAATGCCTTAAATGTTCGAGGAGTAAAGACATTTCACTGACTTTCTTCACTTTACAGCTTCTGGTTGGCATTTAAAAGAAAGATGTGGACAATCAACAATGATGCGCACATTAAAACCCTGCCAACAGCTATGTCACCTCACCTGAATAACCCAACCAAGCCACCAGTCTCCCATGGCTTGCAGTTTGGTTCATTCTTCAACAGCATAGAAACAACAGTGGTTATGATAAGAACAAAATACAGTGCATTATTAGTGTTAAGCAGATGTAAGGGGCACTGTAAAAGACTTGAAGGACATACAGAGGCACATACAATGCTGGAACATTTACAATGTAACATTTGGTCCAGCAGCTAGCAGTACCTGGGTTGTTATGAGACAAAAATAAATTCAAATTCAACCAATCAGTTTAAATTATGCCCCAAGATACTAAATTCCAATCAAGTTTGAATTTGGTATTTTGACAATATTAAAACCAATGAAACAATCCAATGCTTTGGGGTATAAATATTGAACAAATTGAACAGCTGGAGGAGAACTGCCAAGCCACCAACATGTGCAGAGCACCCAGAGAATAGCTCGCTTACATGTGCCTTTATCTTTCAATGACCTGTGAAACAGAAACCCCTAAGAAGAATAAAAGAAGACAGAGGAAGATGCGAAGAGAAGATTCAACAACTGGCTCATTTTGAAATTTGAATTTTTTGGTAAATCTTAATTGGGGGTTTCATCAGACCAGTATTACAGAAGGGAAAGTAAAAGATAGATTCGAGAAAGGAGTTGTAAATAGTTGTTAGTTAACATTCTATGTTAAATTTAAAGAATAAAGCTCTTACTTTTTTTGTACTTTCAATAGTGACTTTTGGTGTAGTACCTGGCTCTTGAATTTTAACAGATTACAGCACGGGTTCAATAATTTCGGTGTTGCAGGTTAAAATTAGCAGGGGCGGATTACCCTGTGTCATAACAGTTTGGGGGCTTGTATGGGGTTTAATAGTTTGGGGGCGTTTGCTGGCAATTTGAACAGTTTGGATCTCAGATTCATGATTTGAACAGGTTTAGACAGATTTGAATAGATTTGGGGTACGAAAAACCCAGTAGGTTTACACACTCGCAGGTTAGTGTACTCGATCTTTAAATAAAATGTAGTTGAGACGAATTGCTTAATTTTGGTGACTTGTGATTGATTAAATTAGAAGTGAAAGAATTGGATCTTAAAATTGCTAAAGAGGTTTTAGGATTTGAAGATGATTCTGAAATTTGTCAAGAAAGTTTAGAAGGAAAGAAAAAGGCCATTCTTTTAGATTAGCAAAGAAGTTAGATTTGGGTTTAATCAAGGACTAAAGCAAAGCTGAAATTGTAAGGGAGACACTCAAACACTTAGGTGTGTCAGAGAAACAGACAGGTGCAGTAGAGGTATAAAAACCTAAATTACAATTGAGGAAAATGGGGTTAGAAGATAAGCAAAAAGAGAGAGAGGAAAGTGAGAGGAAGTGAGAAAGAGAAAGAGAGAGAAGAGAGAGAAAAGAGGAAAGAGAGAGAGAAGATTCTTAGCTGAGCAAAGAGAGAGAGAAGAAAGGAAGAGACAAAGAGAGAGAGAATTTGAACTTGAGAAGTAGCGCCCTAGTCAACAAAGTCAGGTTAACAGGATTGCGATTAAAGGAGAAGGTAGTGGTACATACAGATATGTCAAAGCTCTACCACATTTTGATGAGAAAGATGTTGAAGCTTTCTTTATTTCATTTGAAAAATTGGCTAGACAAATGGAGTAGTCCAAGGATTTATGGGTAATGTTAGTTCAGACTAAACTAGTAGGCAGAACTAGTGAGGTATTTGACACGTTGTCAGATGAAAGGTCAACAGATTATGAAGAAGCTAAACAGGCCATTTTAAGTGCTTATGAATTGGTACCAGAAGCATATAGACAACGGTTCAGAAACACAAAGAAGGTCCTATCGTGGATAAAATGTAGAGAATCACCAGGAGATGCAGAGAGTTCTTCAAGAAGTAGGTCTTTTATTTGCAGACACAAAACTGTGACACTGAGAAAGCAGATTCTCGAATGCCCACAAACCTTAGGGTCCATGGTTTTTATATTTTTTTATCATGTTTCTGTTAGCTTATCAGCATGTCCAACTATATTAATCAAAGTACCTCACTCTAGCTACACAATAATTCAGTGATGTTAGTTCCCATCATCTCTTTAGTTGTACATCGTACTTAATGTTATTCTAATGTCACGGTTAGATATTTAGTGTCAGCATTTGCAACAATGGTCTTTCATTCCAGACTCTACTTAATATTTTCCTAATGTCATGATTAGATAGTTATTGTCAATATTCTCAAGCAGGCTGATTCTACTAACTATTAATTAGACATTTAATGTCATATCCCAAATATATATATATCGCCCCAATCTTGCCATAATGATACTCAACAGATGAGGCTAACTTTACTAATTGTGTTATCTCATCCCACCAAAGTGACCTTTCAGCCTCAACCTTATTCTGCTAATTGGTGTAAGAGCATTCCACTCTTCTTATCCCATCCTGCATCTCACAGACCCCTTGCAACAGATCACCAATGGATTTCATGCGAAAACCCTTCCGCGCTTTGAGACCTAGAGAAACACGACAATAAGCTCAGCCCCTCTCGTGCCCAATACAAACAATGTAGGTCCCAACACGGACTAAATAATTTTGGGAGTCTGAGACTTAAAGGGTTCTTCCTCCATTCCTGGTGTCCTTTGAGCCAACCACCTATCCTCCAACAACTAGAACAGGAAAAACGACCCAAGATCCCTCACAATCTAGGACCCGTGTTCTTCAGAAGTATCATTGATGTCCCCAAGTGGACATATTCCTTGCACGGTGAAGGTTGTCAGATCGTAATAGTAGAGTTGTAGGGTACATTCAAAGGAGGAAGCACTTCCAGGGATAGCTGAAATGACCACAAGTTGCGGTGTAGTGACGTGAACTAAAAAAGACAATAAAAGGTAAAGCACAACAAAAGACGAAGGCGATAACAAGTAAAACCGCACCTATAATAAGACCAATCTTGACAAACCATGCTCCCTAATATATTATTGCTAATATATAATTATATATTATTCAGCCAATCAAAAGCCTGATGACCAAACCCCGCATTGTCTTTTAGCTCTTGTCTTAGATTCTTTAGTTTCTCCATTGCTTTAGTAAAAGATCCTCCAGGACTAGTATTGTTAGATATAAAGGTACAGCAATGCTCCCCAAACATCACATAAACCCTGCCTTTTTCTGCCAGAATCCAATCTAAGGCCTGTCTGTTTTGCCATGTCATTTTGGTAGGAGCACCCAATTGTTCTCCCAAGGCCACAATGGCATCATCAGTATAATTGATAAATCTGCTGGTTGTAATAAATGTAATTAATCTATTAAGCATTCTTGCTACCCCCTATCACTGGGATGACAGCCTCCCAGCCTCCCAGCCTGCGGCAATCTTATTGCGGGCCTTAACCTCATTAGGAATACCTCTTGGCTGTCCTATTCTATCAATCTGAATCATTGGATCATACCGTCACTTAGTTCGGCACAAAGCTGACTGTGACATAGCAACAAGCTACGCATGTGGTGATATAACTACCTCGTGTAGGAGCATTACACGGTACAGCTGCTACTCCAGTCAGCTTGTAGCATCAGGCACAACCCTCCTTTCTTACCACACAGTTACCAAGTATCAAAGGATATCAGCCTGTGGGACGCATTGAGAATTTAAAATGGCCCCAAATGTGGTGTCCACCTCAAGTTCAATCATATTCCCACAAAGACCCTTAAATAGCCCACTGGTGTGGAACCATTTCGCTTAAAGCATTAAAAACTCAACTATTCCCGTATCCTGAAGGCAGCCACAGAAACGTATAATTAGTCTTACTGGTGGACTACAGGGTACTATAGCCGCACCACCATTGGAGTTGCTGCCTGCCCGCGTCATCCTGCTGATAGAACGTAGAGGCCTGAAGTAGGAGGCACCAAAAGGAGCAATGGGATTGCCTGTAAGCTGATGAATCATCTGAGTTAAGAGGTCGGCTAGAGTGCTGCCGTTGAGTACAGGTGGTCGAGTTATAGGGCATAGGGACAACATAGTATGAAGGGGGTTGCCTTAGTACACGAGAAACAGTCCTGCCTAGCCATCATTACAGCTGTGTAGTTTGCCCATTGATACCAGTGATTGTCATGGGCGTGTACCCATGTTCAGCCAGCAAGGTCTGCACTTCTAATACATCTTTGCCTCCCAGCCTGAGTAACCATGGCATTTCCAGTCCAGGACTGCCAAGTTAATGGTGTCCAAGTCTGAGTATCAAGGTCTGGCATCTGAGAGGGGATATCAGGGGCATCCCCCATGTCTTCCCATCCCCGCTGCTAGGAGAACTATGCTCCACATCTCCATCACTATAATTTCTGGAATGATCAGTTTCCCCTAGAACTTCACCTGTATCTTGTTTGGAACCCTGCTGAGGGGTACTAGCCTCCTGTGTGCCCTGGCCATGTCCAAGTTCTTCAGCCTCAGCTTCTCTTACCTCAGTGTTAGAGTTGGTTTGTTCTGGTGGGAGAGCTTTAGTACAATGATTGAGGTGGTACCATATGTGTCGTCCTTCCCTTGGATGGCGGTAGGTGATGCCTAAGTCACTACAAAAGGTCTCTCTCTCCTCGGCTCATTCCTGCACGCACACCCAATCCCTGGGCTTAATAGGTATTTCCTCGTTGACAGGTGTCGGTTCCATTTGTGTTTCCTGCAGGTAGTTAGTCTCATGGATCATAGTTAGCTGCTGCATACATTGGTTAATTCTAAGCTTAACTGCCCCAAGCTAGGTCCTTCATGTGGGCATTTCCATCTGGGCACAGGCATAGGTCTACCTGTGAGCATCTCATGCGGTGTTAGATTGGTCATGTGATTAGTCTGCAAGCAATAACGCTTTAGCACTAGCACCAGCGCATCAGCTCAATTAAGGTTGGTGCTTGCACAGAATTTGTTTAATTTGGCTTTCAATGTCCCACTAATTCTTTCCAACATACCCAACATACCTATGCACCCAAACCTCTGTATTGTTACATCAAAAAATGTCAGCAGCATCCAATATGCTAGTATTCTAGCTAGCATCAAGACAAATTTCCCTTTCTGCAATACCTCTGCCACCTTATGATGAGTATATAAGATGACAGAGTAATCCATTGTTACTGAGGATGTTTTTTCATACACAAAATTGGCAACCACCAATCCTTGATAGCACGGTGGATAGTCTTTAGCTAGTTCATCTAATTGGGTGCTTTCAAAAGCAATGGGCTGCATCATTCGCCCTCCACTCGCCTCCTGCATTAGTACTGCAGCTGTGTATCCTGTCCGCCTGTTTGACACATAAAGGTGAAAAGGTTTGTCGTAATCAGGCAAGGCCAATGCTGAGGCTGAGGCTGACAGCAAGGCTCAATTAAGGGTATTGAAATCTGTCATAGCCTCTTCATTCCCCTTAAACATGAATGTCCGACATCCTTCATCATCTTCCTTAAGGGTGCCGTAATCTTAGCATATTCCTCAATCGAGTCTGTGCTGAATCCTGTCATGCCCAAAAATATCATCATTTGCCTCACTGCCTCTGGTCTAGGAATTTTAACAATTGCTTTAATCTAACTTTGGTGCAATTGCCTTCGTGCCCTTCGCAATCAGCCTACCCAAATACTCAATCTGCTCTTTGCAAAACTGCAGCTTTTTCCTAGAGACCTATGCCCCCTGTCTGCCAATGTTTTCAAGAGGAAAAGGGTATCTCGCTCACTGTTTCTGGCTATCTGAGCAGATAAGCAAATCATCAACATACTGTATCAGCGTACTTTCTAAAGGCAGACACACCAATTCTGGTTTTAACACCTGGTTAAATACATGCAATGAATGCTTAAACCTCTGGGGCATTCTTGTATAAGTGTATTGCTGACCTTTATATGTAAAAGCAAACAGATACCGGCAGTGCTTTACTTGGGGGATGCTAAAAAAAAGCAGAACATAAATCCATACCGAGAACCAAGCTGCCTGTGAAGTCACATTCGTTAGCAGTATGTGCGGATTAGGAACAACTGCTGGCCAATCCTCCACTACCTCATTTACTGCTCTTAAATCATGCACAAGTCTCCATTTTGACCCATCTGCCTTTAAGACAGGTAACACAGGGGCGTTGCAGGGACTACATGTTTCTTTAAGTATCCCTGCCTTCGGCAATCCTTGTATTGTTGCTGCTATTCTCTCTACTGCCTCTGTTTTTAAAGGATACTGCAGTGTCCTAGGCAGAATAGCTCCTGGTTTCAACTTTATTTCCACTGGGCTAGCTGATTTCACTCTCCCCACATCTGTATCATGCTGTAACCACAAAGTGGCTGGTAATGTATCGAATTGCTCATGATCATATTGATCATTTTCCTCCACTGTCACTGGCATGCTCCACTAGGGTGTTATCTTGACTTCCTTCGGATTCCCTGTCAAGTTGCAACATCCCTGGATCCCCAAACCCCCATCGTGAGCATATGCCATCCCCTAACTGTTTCTACATGCCTGGCCAGATCTCCTAAGTCTTTAGATTGATATCCCTTATTTACCAGTAATGTTACATGTTGTACGGCACCTCGTACACTGTACTATTTTTCCAGGAATGTATTTCTCTCTATCACTCCCTGCTCCCCTAATACTTTTGCTTCACTTCTCAAATGTTGTGGAGCAGTGACTTCCTGCTGCTACTGCTTCTCTAACACCTCATTCTGAGACACATCAAATATCACTGCACAGTGCAGCTCAGACTTAGGTGGTTTTGCTTTAGTCAACATTGTCAACACTTCTGCTTCCCACATCCCCCAAATGTCTTGAATATCACTTGTTATATCCCCTATCCAATATACATTAACATCTCTAACTTCTTGCATCACTAATTGTGTATTGTCCTTTTCTACAACCAAGCCCTGCTGTGTGCACTCCAATCTTACTTCGAACTGTAGTAAAGCATTTCTACCTAACAAGTTAATTGGTGTCTCTTTAGATTCTAATATTGGCAGAGCTATCTCCTCGCCTTTCATTTCTAATCTTACTGGAGCTGTAAATCGAGTTAACTGTGATTTCCCTGAGAACCCTATAGTTTTAACAAATTTACTTGATATGGGAAGGTGAGAGGCATACCACGGCTGTACACAAGTATATGTAGCTCCAGTATCCATCATCACCAGTGTCTGCCGCCCTTCTATATTAACTTGTACTACTGGTTCTTGATCAGCCTCCCATACTATTACAGGATAGTGCCCCTTCCCACCCAGGATCTCAGAGCATCCCTAGCACTTCCTATATGGGCTAACAGGTCCTGCTGGGCCTGTACTCATCTGGGAAGTGGCCACTGGAGATTCCCGCTGTCTAGGCCCGCTGTAGGGCAGAGAGGGCTGGTCCAATAAAGGCAATTCCTTCTGGAGTGGCCTGGTTGATGGCATTCCCCAGCAGATCATTTCCAGTCCCCCTTGACACTGATTATTTATCATGTACCTTAGTCCCCTATTCCTACATCCCTGTTTTGTTTAGGCTGTTGTTTAAATCTGCACTGCCCTGGATACATCACCTGTGGGAAAGCTTCTCTAAAAACCTCCATCGCTGGCATGGGACTTTCTGGCCCCTATCTGGCTACCTGATAGGATGCTCCCCTTGTGCCAGACTTGATTCACGCCAGTGTTGATTACTGTGTTGGTTGCTGGCAACACCTTTTTAGCCTCTTTTTCTTTCTTTTTAAGCTCTTCACGCTGCATTTGCACCAGCTTCCTTTGCACCTCCCCCTGCTGTTCAGGCAGTTTCTCTTTGTCTTTTCGAAAAGTTCCAACTGCATGAGCTACATGATCTCTAAATTCCTGGTGGCTCGTTGATGATGTCAGACCCACCACCTCCTCCAGTCGTGACCTGACTTGGAAGGTCATTGCCTCAATGATGGAATTTCGGAACATTGGGTCAGCAACTGAATAGTCTCTATGTCTTGCTCTGTTTACAGCCTCCACTTTTTTAACTGTTCTCCAAGTCGGCAGCCAGGTTTTCACTTTCTCCCAGTGGATCCCCTCTCAAAGTCTGGGGTGGATTTTGGGTGGATAACAGTCTCTTAAGGCCTGCCATACATTCTGTCTCACTTGATCAAACCTGACTCCACCAATCATTGGATTGTCTGCTTCATTTTTCAAAGGGGCTCGGACTATTGTTTCCTTTAACTTCGGGAGTCCTACCAACCTCACCAGCAGTGCCTTCAAGTCTCCTATAACCAGCAATCACCCTGCGGTTTCATCTCCAGAAGCCCTGATCCACTTTCTCGCTCCCTCATATAAACTGGGCAGCTCATTCTTCAGCCCTTCCAGATCCTGAGTTCCCCAAGGGATGTATTGTGAGTTTCTCCCCTCTTTTATAAGCAGCGGTAGCATCCTTCCCTGTTGGCCCTTTTTTCCTTTACCTGCACTACTTCTCAATAATTCCCCCTCAGGCTCTAAGTCCAATGCTATTTCTAATTCCTCCCATTCTTTCGGTACTGTGGCCTTTTTCTTTTCTTGTCTCTCATCATCCCTTTCTGCTTGCTCTGCGTCACCTTCACTGCTTTTCTCTTTAGCCCTTCTTTCATATCGCAATGAGTATTCCTCAATTACTTTTTGCTCCCTTAGCTCACACAGAACACTAATCTCATGTTTCAGCTCTTCTTGCCCTTGTTGTATAGCTTCCATTTGCTCCTGCCTGTCCCTTTCCTCTCTTTCTCTTTTTTCCCTCAGTTCATTGTTGTCTTCTGCACTTCTGTCCCATTCTAACTGTCCCTCTATTTTTACTGTTCCCGTCATACTGGATATTGCTTCAATGCATCTTCATTCAAGTAGGGAGGAAGTCTACTCAACTCCTCTACCTCTGGGTATGGTGGGGGGGGGGGGGGGGGGATGCTGCGATTCCTGCTTTCCTGTTTCCTGTAACTGCTCAGCTTGTTCTTTTGCGGCTTTCCTAGTCACCATGGGTGCCTGTCAAGCTACCTTCAGTTCCTCACCCTCTTTCCTGAAAAGTTTCAGTATTTCCATTTCCTGATCCCTCTTTTGGTTCCTTTTTTTTTTATTTATCTTTCGGTTCGTAGTTCTTAATTAGTCTTTCCATTTCATTGCACATATGTCTATCAAAGGTACCTTCTTTTGGCCGTTTAGTCAATAAATCCTTAGTTTTTTTCCCCATTTCTCAGAAATTTTTCCAATATCATTTCTTGCCACTGGAAATTTCTTACTTAGTATCTCAACCACAGTCCCTTTATCCATCCTAACATATACTTCAGTCCAACTAATGTATTATCTCTGCTCTCACAAATCACTTCCTCATGCTATTCACATCTGGTAGGGCTTTGTCAACAGTATAAGCAATCCCTAACTTTATAACTTGCAATTGTCCCCTACCAATCTATCAATTCCTAAAAGTCCTCAATTGCAGCTAGTTAATACAAACAACCTACTCTCATTCGTTCAGTCTAAACCAATCTAGCATTACATTTTCAAAATATACCAATCACTAACGATTTCTTGAAAAATCTCTCTCCCAAAAAAAAACTACCTTAGGTTCTTACAGTTCAAAATAAAATCAAAGTACCTCCGGATCTCGAGCTCCGGGGAAACAAAACACAAACATTTCATCACCAACCAACAATTATGCATACAAATCAGATCACAATGATTAAACTATAAAGTCTTTCTCTCTCTTTCTCTCTCTCTCCTTCTCCCCCTCTGTTTTAAAAAATTCTCAAGGTCAAGGACCAGGCTCGCAGGAAAGTAGTCTGACACAGAACAAACAGCCAAGAGGCGAGTCTGCTAGAATATAAGTGTTTTATTCCCCGCAGCGTCGCCACAACCAGGTCTCGTACTTACAACGGGTCTGGTTTATACTCACTCTACGTGTTACCGGAACTGGGAGCCGTCAGTTCTCGTAGAGCGGTTGCCAACAACCCACGCTCGGCGGTTAAACGCAACCCCGGAGCAGACTCACCGAACTGGAGACTTTTCCAGCTGATATACTCTTTTCCAGATATAAACATTCATGTGAACAGCAGAGCAAGGCTAAAAAACACATTCCATTCTGGTTACATACAGATAAGAAGATTCACACGGGGAGGTGTGTAATAAGATTCACACGGGACTAAGCAACACCTCCATTCCGGTTAGATTCACACATGTATTGGGACATAATTTTTAACCGTTTCACCACATTCCACTGCTTGGCCCAATACATGTGTTACATTATGATTCACACATGTATTGGGACATAATTTTACACCACACCCTCTCTCACACACACAAACACAGAAACATTCTGCAAACTACAGCTGCTCTTTCTGTCTCTCAGCCAGAGCCTTGCTGCGAACAGCCAAGAATTCAGCTGTAAACTAATCTCTCTATCTTCTTCTCTCTGCCAGAGCCTTACTTAAGCAGACCCTTTGTTTATTTCTGAAAGTACAATCGAATTATCATACAGGCCTTGTCTAAAACATTCAACCGTCGAGTAACACTTTAACACTATGACTATTCTCTATTATTTTACTTTTAATCATCCACTACCAATCTGCCAGCTTTCTAAACAGGTCTATCAATGCTTTTATAAAAACAATTTCTCCTTATTTATTCTGCCCTATCTATTCAGGCCCTCGTTTCCTGCAAGGCGATATCTTTTGGGTCTTAAATTCACCATGTGGAATTTTATTATCACGCAGACATTTAGTAACACCATGTGGAATCTTATTAACATCACGCAGAATTCTTATTCAGATAATTGCTATGTTCTATTCTTACTCACCCCTTGCCCCACTGCACAGTTTTCTTGACTAATTCTCCAGGTCTCCTTCAACCACACTTTACCCCTTGCCTTTGGGCCTTCGATCGGAGAGACCCTCTAGCAGTTTCCCACACCTCCCAGTCCCCAAGGACCACCCGAAGGCAACATAATATAGTCCAAATTCACAATAAAAGTGCTAACCTTTTTTTTTGTTGGGTACCCTTACTCTGTCAGTCTTGGGAGTACCTCGGTGTACCAAGAAGCGCCCGGTTACTGCCGCCCTCATTCCAGATAAGTCTCTGCACGACCCTGCTCACAGCGCCACATTTGTCATGGAGAAAATGTGGAGAATCACTAGGAGACACAGAGAATTCTTCAAGAAGTAGGTCTTTTATTAACAAACAAAAACCGTGACACTAAGAAAGCAGATTCTCAAATGCCCATGAACCTCAGGGTCCGTGGTTTTTTTTATCATGTTCCTGTTAGCTTATCAGCATGTCCAACTATATTAATCAAAATACCTCACTCTAGCTAAACAATAAACTAGTGATGTTAGTTTCCATTATCTCTTTAGTTGTACATCCTACTTAATGTTATTCTAATGTCACGGTTAGATATTTAGTGTCAGCTTTTGCAACAATGGTCTTTCATTCCAGACTCTACTTAACATTTTCCTAATGTAATTTATTGTCAATAGTCTCAAGCAGGCTGACTCTACTAACTATTAATTAGATATTTAATGTCATATCCCAAATATATACGGTCCCAATTTTGTCATAATGATACTCAACAGATGAGGCTAACTTTACTAACTGTGTTATCTCATCTTGCCATAGTGACCTTTCAACCTCAACCTTACTCTGCTAATTGGTGTAAGAGTATTCCACTATTCTTATCCCATCCTGCATTCCACAGACCCCTTGCAACAGATTACAAGTGGACTCCATGCTTTAACCCTTCCCTTGCTTTCATGCGCTTTAGACCAAGGTCAGACTTATGTTGAGCTTGAAAGAATTAAACAGTCATTTGAAGATGGATGCGTGCTTTAAAAATAGATAGGATCTGAGGCTCGAAGAGCGATTCTTCTGCTAGAGGAGTTTAAAACCTCACTTACAGAGATGGTAAAATTTCACGAGGAGGAACAGAAAGTTCAGGAATTGATAAAGGCAGCAGAATTAGCAGATTAATACATGTTTCTGCATAAGACAAGCTTCTAGTCAGAATTTCATCCTGTGAGGGTTAGAAGTTGGGAGAAGGGGAGATTCTACACTACGAAACCAAAAGTAGAGAACACTGGTAAGAACTTACCACAGGATAAAAAAGAAGCCCAAGAGGGTGGAAAGGAGGTGCAAGGTTTCCACTGTGGTCCATGTAAACTCCCAGTGCTGGTCATTAAAGAAAGGCACTGTGGGAAAAGATGTGGTATAAGTAGCTACACCAGTGGCATTACTAAAGGTAGTAAAAGAGTTCCCAAGAAGAGGCATGGAGCTGCAGGAGAGTGCGCAACCTAGGCAGGGGCTGGGTATGGAATTAGTACCTGATCTCTACAACAAATTCGCCTCTGAGGGTAAAGTTTACTCAGAATGAATGGGATGAGAAGAACAAGAAGTTATAATTTTGAGAGATACAGGATCTAACCAATTGTTGATAGTAAGCGATAAGCGAATATGCACTCTTTCTGATGTTACCGAAGAGTGTCATAATTTGTGGGATAGAGGAACAGAAATATAGCATTCCTCTATGTAATTTCAGGTTGGAGTGCCAACTTAAGACTGGGGTAGTTACAGTGGGAGTGATTGATCAAGTGACAATTCCAGGAATTCAGTTTGGCCTTGGGAATGATTTGGCAGGATCCAAGGTGGGAGTAGCACCCTTTGTTGTGGAGAAGCTTAGGGAGACCAAGAAACTGAGGGCTTAAAACAGAAATATACTGGCATTTTCTCAGACTGTGTAGTAATCAGATCCCACTATTATAAGTCACAGCTTAAAGTGAAAAGTAAAGAGAAATATGAAGGAGTTGAGGTTCAGTTAGGAGATATCCCGTTTGACATGATGGTGCAGGAAAAACCTGAACAGACAGAGGGTCAGACAGAAGTGTTTAATCGTGAAAGGCTAAAGGGACTTGCAACAGCAAAACAAGATGATAAAAGATATATATGTAGACGGGTACTTCTAAAAGGAGGGAGAGATTATTCCAGAGGGTTGTTATCTGAAGGATAGAGCCTAAGATGGAAATGGAGACCGCAGCAGGTTACTGCAGAGGAGAAATGCATCAAAGTTCACCAGATTGTGTTGTCGGTAGCCTACAGGCACGAAGTGTTATGGGTAGCACATGAACTACCTGTCGAAGGTCACCTTGGGGTATGAAAGACTCAGGATAATGTACAAAAATATTTTTATTAGCCTGGAATGCACAGGCATGTGGTTAACTTTCGCCATACATGTCAGACATGCCAAATGGTAGGTAAGCCACAGCGGTAGTAAAACCAGCAACTTTGCTGTCAATTCTACCATTTGAAGAGCCTTTCACACGGGTTATAATTGGTTGTGTAGATCCCCTCCTGAGAACGAAAAGTGGCAATCAGTACTTGTTAACCATAATGGATGTGTCTACCAGATTTCCGGAGGCAATTCCATTGCAGATATCAAGGCAAAAAGGGTGGTAGAGGAGTTAGTAGCTTTCTTCACATGGTATGGGCTACCCAGAGAGATTCAGTCAGACCAAGAGTCAAATTTTCCTGCCAGGCTGTTTAAGGAGGTTATGGATTGTATATGTATACAGCACTTTAAATCCATTGTGTATCATCCTGAATCCCCGGGAGCTTTGGAAAGGTGGCATCAGACCTTGAAGACCATGTTAGAGCATTCTATCAGGATTACCTGAATGATTGGGATAGAGGTGTCCCATTCGTATTGTTTGCCATTAGAGATGACACAACGAATCTACTCAGTTCACTCCCTTCAAGTTAATAAAGTTAATAATACCAGGCATAAAGTGAGAGGCTCTTTGAAATTAATTGAAGAACAATTGACAGGACCAAAGTTGGAAATCTCATACTTAGATTATATATTGGACATGAAAGAGAGAGACTAAATCAAGTAGGTGAGTTTTCTAAATACTACTTAAAGAGGGCACAGTGTAGAATGAAGTAGGTGGCAGATAAATGCTCTGTGACGTGAACGTTTTCCTGAGGGGATGATGTGTTAGTACTATTACCAGTGATAGGAGATCCCTTCAAAGCCTGGTTTAGCTGTCCCTATTATGAAAAATAAAGAGCATGAAAGCATGGGAAGGGTTAAAGCATGATGATCACTGGCATTGCAAGGGGTCTATGGAATGGTGCACTAGTGGCAGGATGGGATAAGAATAGCGGAATGCTCTTGTACCAATTAGAAGAGTAAGGTTAAGGCTGAAAGGTCACTATGCCGGGATGAAATAACACAGTTCATAAAATCAGCCGTGCCTGCTAAATATCATCATAGCAGGTTTGGAATAGGTTGTAATAATAAATGTTTGGGACATGACATTAAATCTTTAATTAATAGGCAGTGGAATCAGCCTGCTTGAGACCCTTGACAGTAAATATCTAATCATGGCATTAGAAACATTAAGTAGGGTCTGGGATGAAAGACCATTGTTGCAAAGCTGACAATAATTATCTAATTGTGACATTAGAATAACATTAAGTAGAATGTAGGAAAAACTATAGTGGCACAACTAAAGAGATAATGAGAACTAACATCATTGCTTTATTGTATAGCTGGAGTGAGGTAACTTTGATTAACATAGTTGGACATGCTGATAAGCTAACAAAAACATGATTAAAAAAAGATATAAAGAACTACAGACCCTGAGGTTCGTAGGCATTCAAGAATCTGCTTTCTGAGTGTCGCGGTTTTTTGTTTGCAAATAAAAGACCTACTCCTTGAAGAATTAACTGCGCCCCTGGTGATTCTCTAATTTTCTCCACGACACTATCAAATTGAGATAAGGTTGAGTCAGGTGAACTATCTAGTAAAGATGCCAGATAGAAAAAACAGGTATCAGATATGTCATGTGAAGATGTTGACACTGTATCATATGGAGAGAGAGAGAACTGGAGAAACAGGTGTTCGTTACTGCCCTGCGATGTGAGGAATCAAATCTAGATGTTGTGGATTTTGATGTCCCTCTAACATAGATTAAAAAGTGAAGAAATCCTTGAGGAGTGGGTTAGTAAACTATCTGTCTTAGGAACGTAGAACACAGTTGAAAGTTTTGTTACCACAGTATGAGAGCGCATGTCAGAATCAGATGGGGTCGACTAATGCTATTGTACATGAAGTAGATGTAGGGAATACTGATAAAACAACACCCCTATTGGTTTAATCCTTTCAAAGCCAGTAAGGTCCAGAAGGAGGGGGAGGCCATTCTCGATGTGAATATCATCAAACCAAGCCAGTGTGAGTGGAGTTCGCTAATCATCTTAGTTGCCAAACTCGATGGGACTCTATGATTCTGTGGGAATTATCAATGTCATTACAAATTTGGACTCATATCCAATTCCTAGATTAGAGGATTGTATCAAGAAAGTCGGACAAGCCACTTACATCACCAAGTTGGACTTAATGCGTGCCTACTGGCAGGTACCTCTATCAGAGACAGCAAAAGAAATTTCTGTGTTCACAACCCCAAATGGGCTATATCAGGTTAAAGTGATGCCCTTTGGAATGAAGAACATGCCCGCCACATTCCAAAGACTCATGAACAGAGTTGTGGCTGCGTTAACAAAATGTGCATCCTATTTGGATGATGTAGTGATCCTGAGTAAATCCTGGAAAGATCACACGGTACGGTTGGCAGAGCTCTTTGAATGATTACGAGAAGCAAATCTAGTAATAAACTTAAATAAAACTGAAGTCGTGAAATCAGAGGTGATGTACTTGGTACATAACATCGGTCATGGAAGGTTGACCCCATGGAATGCAAAGATGAAGGCCATTGATGAATTTCCATGACCAACCTCAAAGAAAGAGTTGCTTTGATTCTTAGAACTCAGTGGATTCTCTCTTAAGTTTGGTCCAGACTGCAGCAGTGTAGTGGCAGTGCTAACCGATTTGCTGAAGATGAACACAAAGTTTCAGTGGATAGAACAATGCCAGGAGGCATTCAACCATTTGAAAGCAATATTAACCAGCAAACCAGTTTTAGCTACACCAAACTTTTCAAAACCTTTTAAAGTCACCATCGATAGTAATGACATAGGAGTTGGAGCTGTATTGCTACAGGAAGAAGAGGATGGGATTGAACTGCCAGTTGGTTACTTTTCCAAGAAACTCAACATCCACCAGAGGAAATATTCCACGCTCGAAAGGAATTATTGAATTTGGTACTCAACTTATGACATTTTAATATGTATGTCATGAACAATGTGTCTGAGATGGTTGTGTACACAGATCACAATCCTCTTATATTCTTTCAGAGTAAAATGAATGTAGTCATCTTACATGATTTAAAGATAAGAATATGAGACTATTTTATTGGAGTCTTATGCTACAAACTTCTAATTTAAAAATTGTACATGGAGCGGGTCATAAGAATGTAGACACAGATGCATTATCACGGATTTTATGGATAAAGTTTAGATGAGATTTGTATTTAACCGATACAAAAAAAGTTGAACTTAAAGTAAAGTTATCTGTATTTTATGGTAATGTGTTTAAAGAAAAAAAAGAAGGCATCTTTTCATTATGTTTGTTCATTTTTTTCTTAAGGGGCACGGTGGCACAGTGGTTAGCACTGCTGCCTCACAGCAACAGAGACCCGGGTTCAATTCCCACCTCTGGCGACTCTCTGTGTGGAGTTTGCACATTCTCCCCGAGTCTGCGTGGGTTTCCTCCGGGTGCTCTGGTTTCCTCCCACAATCCAAAAATGTGCAGGTTAGGTGAATTGGCCATGCTAAATTGCCCGTAGTGGTAGGTGAAGGGGTAAATGTAGGGGAATGGGTCTGGGTGGGTTGCGCTTCGGCGGGTCAGTGTGGACTTGTTGGGCCAAAGGGCCTGTTTCCACGCTGTAAGTAATCTAATCTAATCTAAAATTATGAAGGTGTAAGGGGTATTGTACCTTTAAGAGATTTGATGGACTTACAGAGGCACACAGAGTGCTGGAACATTTACAATGTAACATTTGGTCCAGCAGCTAGCAGTATCTGCGTTGCTATGAGACAAAGACAAATTCAAATTCGATCAGTTTGAATAATGCCCCAAGATACTAAACTCCAATCAAGTTTAATTTTGGTATTTTGACAATATTAAAACTAATTAAACAATCTGATGCTTTGGGGAATAAATATTAAATAAATTGAACAGTTGGAGGAGAACTGCCAAGCCACCAACATATGCACACTGCTCAGAGAATAGCTCTCTTAAAGGTACCTTTATCTATCCATGACCTGTGAAACAGAAATCCCTAAGAAGAAGAAAGTAAGACAGAGGAAGATACAAAGAGAAGATTCAGCAGCTAGCTGGTTTTGAAATTTCATTTTTTTGGTAAATCTTAATCAGAGGTTTTATTGGACCAGTATCGAAGGGAAAGGAAAAGATAGGTTAGAGAAAGGAGTTGTTAATAGTTGTTAGTTGATATTCTATGTTAAACTTAAAGAATAAAGTTCTGAATTTTTTTTTGTACTTTACATAATGACTTTGAGGATAGTTATTGGCCTCTTGAATTTTAACAGATTACAGCATGGGTTCAATCATTTCTGTGTTGCAGGTTGAAATGGGGGGGTGGGGTCTCCTCCATGTCATAACAATTTGCATCAAATGTAATGCTGCTTTGCTGAGAGCAATAAATTGTGTTTTTATATTATTCCATATAATGGCAATTGCCAAACAGTTATAAATAGATGTAGATAATAACATTCATGGGAACTCCCAACAAAAAAGAAAAGATGACTTCTCCTTCCCTGGTGATCAGTGACAGAAAATGAAGGAACAAATTATAATAGTCTCATTGCACTGAGGTGAACATGCAAACATTTGTCATCACTTTCCAAATTCTATCCAGAATTTTACAATATACATGTATTAATCAATGGATTGCAATAATTGTGCATGTCACACATCTATCAAGACTAGTTTGATAAAAAGAGAATGAACAGTACTTCTCAATTCTGAACACAACAGCAAGTTAAACAAAATATGTCTGCCTTTGTTGCAGTGATCATTCTATTTCATCTGTAATGACATTCGTTGCTTCTGAAAACTGACATAAATGAATATGAATTCCCTGTTTTATTTTTAATTCTAAATGCAATGCCAATTTGACAATTCAGTACGCAATTAATAGGAAACCATGTTATTTACAAATACAATGGTGCCTCGGAATCAGACTTTAATTCGTTCCAGGAGGCTGTTCCGATTGCGAAAAGTTCGGATTCCGAAATTATTTTCCCCATAAAAAATAATGGAAAGTGAATCAATACATTTCTGGATCCCAAAAAAAAAATTTTCAAGACACTTTTAACTGCAAATACACATGGTTAAGGTAAAATAAGATGAGTAAATGACATAAATATCAAGTAATAAATAAAAACAAGATGTAAATGTGCTAACATGAAAATAACTTCATTTGCCTTAGTGAGGAGTGCTAATGGTGCATATGGAAGCTGGAGAGGAGGAAGAAGGGAGAGGGTTTACTGCTTGGTAGGTGAGTCACCTTACATAATAACATCAGGTAACTATGCTCTCTTTGTTTCTTCATTCTCGTAACACTAAAGCCACTTGTAGAGGGCTGGGGCTCACTGGACTGGCTTTCTTTAGAGAACCACCTTCCCAAAGTTGTCTGGTATTGGCGACTTTTCTGAATTTTTCTGCAGTGGTCAATCACATTGTCATTGAACATATTTATGCTCCTGTTGACCACTGCCTTGTTAGGATGCCAGTTTTCAATAATGGCCTGTTTTTTAGACCACAGGAAGTACCGTTCCTTAATTTCAGCACTGGAACTGTTCCCACTAGCTCCCTCTTCCTCCTCTGAAGAAATTTCTTCTGCCACTTCTTCTTGCTGCATCTTGTGGAGGTGCTGAAGTTCTTCTATGGTGAGTTCATTCTTGTCATCCTCCTCTAACTCCTCCACATCCTCTCCACTTACCTCCAAGCCCATGGACTTGCCCAGAGACATAATAACAGGCACAATAGGTGGTTCTTCGAAGTCTTCAAAGTCTCCCCCTGCAACACATTCAGGCCAGAGTTTCTTCCAGGCAGAATTCATTGTCCTCAGAGACACGTCCCTCCATGCTTTGTCTATGATTCTTAAGCAATGGAGGATATTATAATGATCTTGCCAGAACTCTCTGAGGGTCAGTTCAGTCTCGTTTGTCACCTCAAAGCATCTCTGGAACATAGCCTGTTGTGCCACATACCCCTCAGTGTTCATGAATTCACTAAATTTCTTCACAAACTTTGCCGTTGCATCCACATTCGAACTAACAGCCTCTCCATGTATAACAACACTGTGGATCCCAGTTCTTTTCTTAAAGTTTTCAAACCACCCCCTAAACTCTCAGCACTACTTCCAAAGGCACATCTTTTTAAGGTCAGCATATAGGAGCCTGGCTTTCTCACAAATTATGCCCTCAGAAATGGGATCACCAACCAACTGGTTTTCGTTTATCCACACTAAGAGGAGTTTCTCCACCTCCTCTATAAACTTTGATCTCTTACAGGTCAGAGTCGTAACACCTTTTGCCACATCAGCTGCTTTTATCACTTCTTTATTTTTCAGAATCATACACACGGTTGATTTTGGCATCTCAAACATGGCAGCGAGATCAGACACATGCGTACTGCTCTCATGCTTAGCGATAAGTTCTTTCTTCAACTCAATTGTCGTTTTCACGGACTTCCTCTTACTCTTATTTGCTTCACTGCTCTTCTTGGATGCCATGGTGAATGCACAAGGGTGATAATTTAAAAAAAAACAGCACAAATCAAGGTGAAAACATGAGGTAAACTCGTGATAGACACACGAGAGATGTTTTCATGACTACTTCCTGGGATGAACAGAACAAACAATGTGCGACCTGAACGGTATGTGGTGTTCAGATTCTGAAAATGTGTTCAGATTTTAGGGCAAAATTTTCTCGAAATAATTGTTTAGATTCCAATTTGTTGGAACAATAGGGCATTTGGATTCCAGGGTCAGCACTGTAGTGCAAAAACATATAAATACAGCAGGAGTGAACCAATGGAAGCTTCTATGAGACTTTAACATTAAGGCTGAGCTCTATATCAGCTACATATTTCTGCACAGTGCTGGTGTTCTGTGTATGTACAATTCTACCAATCTCTCCCTTGGATATTCTCAATGACTACAGCACTCTGGGATTGATAATTCTATAGGTTCAGAGACCTTGATCTCTAACCTCAGTTCTAAATCTCTAAAACATTATTCTGAGACTATCCACTCATTCCAGACATCAGCAGCTCTCTAAAATATTTTCCAAACATTTATTCTGCCAATTCATTTACATTTTTTAGTTTTATCAATTAAATACAACGCTCAATCTAAATTAGAGTCATAGAGATGTATAGCACAGAAACAGACCCTTAATTCCAACTCATCCATGCTGACCAGATATCCTAACCTTATAGAGTCATGGAGATGTACAAGATGGAAACAGACCCTTCGGTCCAACCCGTCCATGCTGACAAGATATCCCAACCCAATCTAGTCCCACCTGATAGGACCCGGCCTATATCCCTCCAAACCCTTTCTATTCATATACCCATCCAAATGCCTCATAAATGTTGCAATTATACCAGTCTCCACCACTTCCCTGGCAGCTCATTCCATACACGAACCACTCTCTGTGTGAAGATATTGCCCCGTAGGTCTCTTTTATATCTTTCCCCTCTCACCAAAACCTATGCCCTCGAGTTCTGGATCCCCCCACCCCAGGGAAAAGACTTTGCCTATTAACCCTATCCATGCCCCTCATAACTTTGTAAACCTTTATAAGGTCACCCCTCAGCCTCCAACGCTCCAAGGAAAACAACCCCAGCCTGTTCAGCCTCTCGCTGTAGCTCAAATCCTCCAATCCTGTCAACATCCTTATAAATCTTTTCTGAACCCTTTCAAGTTTCACAACATCTTTCCGATAGGAAGGAGACCAGAATTGCATGCAATATTCCAAAAGTGGCCTTACCAATATCCTGTACAGCTGCAACATGACCTCCCAACTCCTGTACTCAATATCCTGACCAATAATGGAAAGCATACCAAACACCTTCTTCATTATCCTACCTACCTGCAACTCCACTTTCAAGGAGCTATGAACCTGCACTCCAAGGTCTCTTTGTTAGGACCTTACCATTAAGTGTATAAGTCCTGCTAAGATTTGCTTTCCCAAAATGCAGCACCTCAAATTTATCTGAATTAAACTCCATCTGCCACTTCTCGGCCCATTGGCCCATCTGGTCAAGATCCTATTGTAATCTGAGGTAACCTTCTTCACTGTCCACTACACCTCCAATTTTGGCGTCATCTGCAAACTTACTTATTGTACGTCTTATGCTCACATCCAAATCATTTATGTAAATGACAAAAAGTAGAGGACCCAACATCAATTCTTGTGGCACTCCACTGATCACAGGCCTCCAGTCTGAAAAACAACCCTCCACCACCACCCTCTGTCATCTATCTTTGAACCAGTTCTTTCTAGTCCAATTTGCCAGCACTTGGCCCATATCCCCCTAAACCTTTCCCATTCATATACTCATGCAGATGCCTTTTAAATGTAGCAATTGTACAGCCTGCACCACTTCCTCTGGTAGTTCATTCCAAACACGCACCACCCTCGGTGTGAAAATATTGCCATATAGATCCCTTTTAAAAAATTTTCTCTCTCACCTTAAACCTATGCACTCCAGTTCTGCACTCCATGTTTATTTACTGTATCCATGCCCCTCCTGATTTTATAAGCCTGTATAAGGTCAGCCCTCAGCCTCCTATGCTCCAGGGAAAACATCCTCAGCTTATTTAGCCTCTCCCTGCAGCTCAACTCTTCCAACCCGGGATGTCGGTTTGCTTGCTGAGCTGAAAGGTTCATTTTCAGACGTTTCATCACCATATTAAGTACCATCATCAGTGAGCCTTCGAATGAAGCATTGGTGGTATAACACAAGGAAACCTAAACACATAAATAAAAAGCGGGCCATACCAATAGTGCTTCATCCGGAGGCTCACTGATGATGTTGGTGATGAAACATCTGAAAATGAACCTTCCAGCTCAGTAAGCAAACCTACATCCAAAACCTCAACCTGAGCTACAAATCTTCTCAAAAACTCTTCCAACCCTGTCAATACCCTTGTAAATCTTTTCTGAACCTTTCAACGTTCACAACATTCTTCTGAATATTGCACACAATATTCAAAATGTGGCCTAATCAATGTCCTGTACAGCCACAACATGGCCTCCTAACTCCTATACTCAATACTCTGACCAATAAAGGAAAGTATACCAAATGGCTTCTTCACTATCCTACCTACTTGTGACTCCACTTTCAAAGAAATATGAACCTGCACTCCAAGATCTCTTTGTCAGCAACACTCCCCAGGACCTTACCATTAAGTGTATAATTTCTGCTCTGATTTGCTTTGCCAAAATGTAGACATCACATTTATCTAAATTAAACTCCATCTGCCACTCCTCAGCCCATTGGCCCATCTGTTCAAGACTGTGTTGTACTCTGATGTAACCTTCTTCACTGTCCACTACCCCTTCAATTTTGGTGTCATCTGCAAACTTACTAACTATACCTTCAATGTTCACATTTATATAAATAATGAAAAGCAGTGGGCCCAGCATCGATTCTTGTGGCACATCACTGGTCACAGGCCTACAGCCTGAAAGGCAACTCTCCACCACCACCTTCTTTCTTCTACCTTCAAGCCAGTTCTGTATCCAAATGGCCAGTTGTTCTTTATTCCATGAGAGCTAACCTTGCTAACCAGAACAATTCTCTTACCCCTCAGAAATTGATGCACTCAAACTTCAATATATTCCCGCTATGGCAAGAATGTCTTTTCTTCAGTAGGAGACCAAATTGCACACAGTATTCCAGATGCATCTAAAAAACCTCCACAGGGCTTCTATACTTCTAAATCTCACTTGAAATAAAGGCTATTGTGCATTTTCTGATTCAATTGCTTGCTGTATCTTTAATGCTAGTTTTCTTTCTCAAATCTGCAAATACAAACACAAACACACACTCGCATACATATAAATCTATGGGGTGAATTTGCATTTGCAGATTTCTATTTGCAGATACAGTTTACGTTTTTAAAAAGCACACGATCTATAGATTCATGTATTTAAATGCACAGGTTCTTAGAATTCCATAACCTTCAAGTTTCTCAATATTTCAAGATACGTTTTGAATTTTCAAGACAGATAGTGTCAATTTTATCCATATAACACTCCATGTGTCATGTTCTTGTCTATTAACTTAACTCTAAACTTTTGCAGCCTCTGTGGCAGTGCTATACAGCCTCCTCAAAAATTCATTTGCCAATTGCTAAAATGTATGAGATTCTAGATGAGATTAACAGGGTAAATGATAGGATGATTCTCCTCATGGGAGAGCCTAGGACTAGATGGCATACCCCCGCAATTAATGAGCACCAATTTAAGACAGAGTTACATATACATTTTTTCTCATAAAGTCATATAGCATGAAAACAGACCCTCGGGTCCAACTTGTCGGCACCAACCAAACATCCCAATCTGACCACCCACTAAGAGTCTTTGGAACACCTTCCCATAGACAACTCTAGAGTAGCGTCCTTGCAAATATTTTAGACTGAAATAAATCAACTTTTGATCAGTAGGGGAATCAAGCGTAATAGCAAAAGGACAGCAAGGTGAACATAAAAAATGTAGAATTAACTGGGATCCCATTGAATGGTCAAATATGCTGAAGGGGTCAGATGGTCTACCCTTGCTCCTATTCTTTATGGTCTTTGTCTACCATTATATGGTCAGCAAACATGGCAACATTATACTCGTTTCTGTCATCTAAGTAATTGAAAGATATTTAAAGCTGTTGAGGTCCAAGGTACTTTCCATATCGCACCTTTTACAGCCATTTAAGTCAAATATGCCATCCTTTTACCTTCTCTGATTTCTCTTCATTAGCTAATCCTTTAATGTGTTATGATGAATATAATGAGCACATATTTTGTGTAGAGGCCTCACGTACAAAGGCCTGTGAATTATATCTGAAAATCCAAATGCACCATTTCCACTCATTCACGGATCGATTCCATTAGTGCAATTGTCAAGGCATGGGAACAAATTCATCAATGTTTTCCATTCATAAAACCATGTTGTCTGGTAAGTTAGCTTTTAATGTTCTAAGCATGTTCTAATGTTTGTAATCATGCTCTTAATAATAGTCAAAAATCAAATGGCATTGCATTATAGTCCAACAGGTTTATTTGAAACTGCAAGCTTTTCAAGCCCATGGTCCTGCCCCAGGTACCTTGTGAGAAATAGTTCATCGGGTACAGAATTTATAAGTAAAAGATCAAAGGGTCATACTTCTGCAAATGTAATAAATAAACCTAGATTAGAGACAAAAAAAAACTGCAGATACTGGAATCCAAAGTGGACAGGCAGGAAACTGGTAGAACACAGCAAAACAGGCAGCATCAGGAGGTGGAGAAGCCAACGTTTCGGGTGTCAATCTTCTTCAAGACTCAAATCTACAAATACAACACACACGCAAACACATGTATACAAATCTATGGTGTGAATTTGCATTTGCAGATTTGTAGTTGCAGATGCATTCTGTTTTGTTAAAAAGCACACAATCTGTAGGTAGCCAGTGTGGCATTTTATAAATTCCTAGTTTGGAAATAAAACCAGTCCGAATCCAGCCTGAGATGCAAACAGTCTTGGAGCATGACCTCACACGTAAAATGCATTGTCTGACCCAAAGTGCCATCCTTATTCTGATAAAATGTGAAATTATCTTGGGGCAGTGACTTTAAGGAAATTCTGGGATTTACATATTAGTCACTTGAAACCTGCACCTCTATTCTAACTGATTAAAGACTTATTAGCCATCTAGGTTTGTTCCATACATTTGCAGAAGTGGTGTAACCCTTTCGTATTTTACTTATAAATTCTCTGTCCGATGTACTCTCTTTCGCTAGCTGCCTGGGAAGGAACGAGTGGTCTGAAAACATACAATTTCAAATAAACCTTTTGGACTATAACCCGGTGTTGTGTGATTTTTGACTTTGTCCACCCCAGTCCAACATTGGCATCTCCGCATCTTAATAATAACACATTCGTCATCAATGCCATGATAATTTGCCTTTTGATTAATTTTGTTTTCTCTTAAACTCCTTCCTTGCATACCCAGGTATTTTTAAATCTAATTTATGATCCACAGAATTGTCCCCGGATCTAGGGAATAGCAAAAAATCAAAAGTAATGCACCTGCTGTGCCTGTAGGCTACACTTTTCAGGTGTAGGTATTCAAGTCTAAGTTTTTGCTCAATGTTGACCCCAGTAATTTGCCCAGTACTGTGTTCACTAATGCTACTATCCTAAGAATCATCATCTTTCCTAGTCCCAATATTCCACACCAATTCTGAATTATTTTTATGTCATCTACCATGAGAACATTCAGAAAACACTTCATTAATATTTCTGCCACATTATTATGCATCATTATAATCACTTGTCTTACTGCCATAGATCTCATATTTATTCTCAGTGATCCATTTCTTTTCATACATCTACTGAAATTTTCACAGTTGATGTCACGTACAATGATACAGTTAAAACTCATGTAGATTTTTCATTATCTGAACCAATTTTATCAGTCGTCCTTTGCTGAGTTTTAAGATGTTGTAAATTCTTAGGTTTGTTCATTTCTTTGGCAAAGCTAAAAGAATCTCCTTTAATCTAGAATAATATTAAAATTCTTTCACTTTGGAACATACTTCATGTGAGGTATTTCTAAGAATTCTGGAAAATCTTGTAAATTGGCAAGATTGAAGGTAAACATAAACACAAGCTGATTGCAAATCAGAGCTTTAATTTACAGCAGATGATGGCAGAGAGGTGTCAATGAGGAGCATTCTGGGAGAAGTCAGCTCTGTCATCACCACTAAACAGTGAATCGCAGAAGAACCCAGTGTCAAGGAACAGAAGCCTCAAACACAATATCTGAATTACCGTAGTGTTACCATCCTGACCTCCTCATCTATCCAAAAAAAAACACAGAGAAAATACATGCATATTTATCTCGGAACAGGCAGCAGAGTGTACAGAGCTGGGAACTGGTAAGGGACTAGATTAGATTAGATTTTTTTTCAATTAGATTATTTACAGTGTGGAAACAGGCCCTCCGGTCCAACAAGTCCACACTGAAGTGCAACCCACCCAGACCCATTCCCCTATATTTACCCCTTCACCTAACACCATGGGCAATTTAGCATGGCCAATTCACCTAAACCGCACATTTTTGGATTGTGGGAGGAAACCCACAGGAACCCGGAGGAAACCCACGCAGACACGGGGAGAATATGCAAACTCCACACAGAGCCTGAGGTGGGAATTGAATCCTGGTCTCTGGTGCTGTGAGGCGGCAGTGCTAACTACTGTTCCACCATGCCACCGTGCCGCCCACTAAAGAGCTTCTGGTGAGAGTTAAAAATCACACAACACCAGGTTATAGTCCAACAGGTTTAATTGGAAGCTGCTCCTTCATCAGATGGTTGTGAAGTACACAATTGTTAGACACAGAATTTATAGCAAAAGTTTATAGTGTGATGTCACTGAAATTATATATTGAAAAATACTTTGATTGTTTGTTAAGTCTCTCATCTGCTAGAATGACCATGATAGTTTCACTTCTTTCATATGTAAATCATAAAACTTTTTTTAGAAGTTACATTCTCGAGTTAACTGTAACAATTGGTGTCAGGCCAGATAAGATGTTGAGGGTGTTAGCCCCCTGTGTTCTGTTGCCATAATGTTTAGACTGATTCTAATCTAAAAACTTAGTTAACAGAGTCTTACATGGATTCATGCAGTTTTTGAGCAAAGTACAATGTAACTCTGCAAGTACATATTCACCCCATAAACGTGTATGTGTATGTATGTGTGTGTCAGTGCAGTGATTGTGTGTGTATGAGTGTGTCTGTCAGATGAGTGTTTGTGAGAGAGAGTGTATGTGTATGTGTGTGAGTGTAACGAGGTCTAAGTCTGTGAGAGGATGCATGTGTGAGTGTGGGACTGTGTGTGTCTGTAGGTGTATTTGTGTGTGTGTGTGTGTGGGGTGAACCAACTAGTGTTTGTGGTACACGTTCATGCCAATGCATTAGCTACGAAAAGGAATGAGATCCTGAAGGATGAATTTAGAGAGTTAGAAGCCAGTGGTATCAGACTATTCAGAAGGCCAAACAGGAAGAAGAGGGATATGGTTTAGTTCTGATATATAAGGATAACATCAGGATGATAGTGAGAGACAATATAGGTTCTCTGGAGAAAAGGGTTGAATCAGTATGGGTGGAAATTAGAAATAGCAAGGGGAAAAATTCATTGGTAGGCATAGTCCTTGGCCACCCCAAAGTGGGACTGGCAATAAACAAAGAAATAGCTCATGCATGTTGAATTGGTGCAGCAATTATCATGCGATGATTTTAATCTACATATTCATGGGTCAAACCAAGTTGGTCAAGGCAGCTTTGAGGAGGAGTTCATAGAATGTATCCATGATGGTTTCCTTGAGCAGTATTTAATGAACCTACAAGGAAGCAAGCTGTGTGAGCTCTGGTACTATGTAATGACACAGGATTACTTGGTGATCTCATAGTTAGGGATTCTCTTGGTAGAAGCGACCACTGTATGATTGAATTTAAACTACAGATGGAGTGTAAGAAGATAAAATCCAATACCAGTGTCGTGTGCTTAAATAAAGACAACATTAATGAGATAAAGGAGAAGTTGGCTAAGGTAGACTGAGAGCAAAGACTGTACGTGGGACAAGTGAGGAGCATTGGAGGATTTTCAAAGTATTTTTTCTGAGTCCTCGGTAAATGTATATATCAGTGAAAAGGAAGAACTTTAAGAAAAGGGATAATCAGCCATTGATAACATGGAAATAAAGGAGGGTATCAAGCTGAAAGCAATTACGTACAATATGGCAAAGGTTACTGGGAAACTAGGATTTTGGGAAATGATTAAAGGTCAACAGAAAACCACAAGAAAAGCTATAAAGAAAAGTAAGATGGATTAGGAAAGCAAACTAGCTCAGAGTTTAAAAACAGACAGCAAGAAGTTCTACACATAAATAAGACAAAAAAAAAAGTATCTCAGATGAACATTAGTCATTTTGATGATGAAAAGGGGGATTTAACAAGGGGCTGAACAGGTATTTTGTGTCAGTCTTCACAGTGGAAGACACAAATTACATGCCAATAATCAATGTTAAGGAGGCTATGATGGGTGAAAACATAGAAATGATCATTATCATGAAAGAGGTTGTGTTGGGCCAAACTAATGGGGCTAAAGGTAGACAAACCTCCTGGCCTGATGGAAAGCATCACAGGATACTAAAAGAGATGATGGGGAAAATAACAAATGAACTTGAAATAATTCAGTGGACTCTGAGGGGTTTCCAATAGATTGGAAAACAGCAAATGTGCGCCACTGTTTATAAAAAATGAAACAGACAAAAGGTGATTAGCTGTAGGTCCATTAGGGAAAGTGCTTGAATTTATCATTAAGGCAGAAATAGCAAGACATTTGGATAGAAATTGCCCCATTGCACACATGCAGCATGTGTTCATGAAAGGCAGGTCATGTTTAACTAATTTACTGAATTCCTTGAGGACATTATGAACACGGTGGGCAACAGGGAACCTGTGGATGTGGTGCATTTGGATTTCCAGAAGGCATTTGACAAGGTGCGACGCAAAAAGCTGCTGCACACAATAAAGGTACACAGTGTTACAGGTTACGTATTCACCTGAAAAGAAGATTGGTTAACAAATAGTGTTTGGGAATTAGAGGATCAAGTATACAGGGAGATTGAGTTGTTATAATAGGGTACTTTAATTTTTCAAACATAGGCTGGGACTGCCATACATTTAAGGGCTCAGATGGGGTGGAATTTGTTAAATGCATTCAGAAAAGGTTCTTCACACAGAGAGTCTTTCTCGGGAAGGGGCAAAGCTCGACCTATTCTTGGGAAATAGGGCAGAGCAGGTGACAGTGGGGGAGTACTTTGGGACCAGTGACCACAGTTCTATTCATTTTAAAATACTTACAAAGAGGGACAAATCTGGTCCACAGGTTCAAGTTATAAATTGGGTCAAGGCAAATTTTGATGAATTAGACAGGAACTTCCAGGGGTTGATTTGAGTAGTTTCTTTGCAGGCAAACTGTCCTCCGGTAGGTGGGAGACCTTTAAAAGTGAGATAGCCAGAGTTCAAGGTATATATGCCCCTGAGAGGACGAATGGCAAGGTTGACAGGAATAGGGAACCCAGGATGAAAACAGATATTGAGGCAGAAGGAGGTGTGGCTCAGGTACCAGTGGCTGGGACCAAAGGAATCCCTGGAGGTATATAGGGGATACAGGAGTTTACTGAAGAGGGAAATCAGGAGGATGAAAAGGGGCCGCAGGATAGCCTAGACTGCGAAGATTAGGGTGAAGCCATAAAGGTTCTTTACATATATTAAAGGAAAAAGAAGACTGTGGGCTGAGGAGTGGCAGATGAACTTTAATTTAGATAAATGCAAGGTGCTGCATTTTGGAAAAGCAAAATGGTAAAGTCCTGTGCAACGTTGCTGAACAAAGAGATCCTGGAGTGCAGGCCCATAGTTCCTTGAAAGTAGAGATGCAAGTAGATAGGATAGTGAAGAAAGCATTTGGTATGCTTTCCTTTATTGGTCAGACCATTGAGTATTGTGCTGGGAGGTCATGTTGCAGCTGTACAGGACATTGGTTAGGCCACTGTTGGAATATTGCATGCAATTCTGGTCTCCTTTCTATCGGAAGGATGTTGTGAAACTTGAAAGGGTTTAGAAAAGATTTACAAGGATGTTGCTAGGGTTGGAGGATTTGAGCTGTAGGGAGAGACAGAATAGGCTGGGACTGTTTTCCTTGAAGTGTCAGTGACCTTATAGAGATTTATGAAATAATGAATGGCATGGATAGGATAAATAGACATGATATTTTCACTGGAGCGGGGGAGTCCAGAGCTAGAGGGCATAGGTTTAGAGTGAAAGGGGAAAGATATGAAAGGAATCAAAGGGGCAACGCAGAGTGTGGTGCATGTATGGCATGAGCTGCTGGAGGAAGTGGTGGAGGCGGGTAAAATTACAGCATTTAAAAGGCATCTTGATGGGTATATGACTAGGAAGGGTTTAGAGGGCTATTGTCAAAGTGTTGACAAATGGGACTAGATTAGGTTAGGATACCTGGTCAGCATGAACGAGTTGTACCAAAGGGTCTGTTTCCATGCTGTACATCTCTATGATTCTATGATTCTGTAGCTAGAGAGAGAAGAGGATGCCTCAAGGACCAAAGTAAACATGTATGTGTGTAAAACTGCAGATGGGCATGGACCTCAATAAATATTTCTCCTCAGTGTTTACTGTGGAGAAGGATATGAAGAATTGGGAACTTGTGGAAGTTAGTGGTGATATCTTGGGGACAGTCCATATCACAGTAGAGGAAGTATTGGACACATATTAGAATGTATGATGGTGGATAAATCTGCTGGAACACTGCAAGAGGCTAGAAAAGAGATTGCAGGTGCCCTGGCTGATAATTTTGATCATCATTCACCACAGGTGAGGTCCCAGAAGATTGGAGCGCAGCGAATGTTGGGCTCTTATTCAAGAAGAGCTGCAAAGAAAAACCTGAGGACTATAGATCAGTAAACCTAACATCAGTGATAAATAAGTTACTTGAAAATATTCTGAGCGGTAAGAGATACGTGCATCTGGAAAGATGGTATTTAATTAAGAGTAATCAGCATGGCTCTGCGTGGGCGATCATGCCTCACAAATCTGTTAGAGTTATTTGATGAAATGACCAGGAATGTTGACAAGACCACAGCAGTAAACGTAGTCTATATGGATTTCAGTAAGGCCTTTGATAAGTTTCCAATTAGTAGGCTACTCTAGAAGGTGCGATCACCTGGAATCCAGGAGCTGCTGGCAAATTGGATACACAATTGGCTTAATGATAGGAAACAGAGTGTAATAACAGAAGGATGCTTGTCAGACTGGAGGCCTGTGACAAGTGGACACCTCAGGGGATGGTGCTGGGCCCATTATTGTTTGTTATCTACATCAATGATTTGGATGAGAATGTACAAAGCATGACTAGTAAGTTTGCAGGTGACACTAAAATAGGTGGTATCATCGATAGTGTGGAAGGTTATCAGAAATTGAAGCAGAACCTTGATCAGCTGGGGAGGTGGACTGGGAAATGGTAAATGGGGTTTAATATGGATAAGTGTGAGGTCTTGCATTTCGGAGTGTGGAGGCTGAGCATGGAACTTATAGAATTATATAAGAATCATGAGAGGCATGGATAGAGTGAATGCACTCAGTCTTTTTCCCAGAATTAGGGACTAGAGAGCATCAGTTTAAGGTTAGAGGGGAAAGAATCAAAGGGAACCTGAGGGACAACATTTTTACACAGAGGGTGGTACATCTATGGAATGAACTGCTAGCGAAGTGATTGAGGCAAGTACATTAACAACAATTAAAAGGCATTTGGATAAATACATGGATAGGGAACATTTTGAAGGATGTGGGACAAGTGCAGTGAAATGGGGTTAGAATGGAGAGATGTTTTGGTCAGCATGGACCAGTTTGTACCAAAGGGCCTGTCTCCATGCTGTAGGACTCTATGACTCTAATAGAAAGCAAAGATAAATGAGTGTTTTTCAGGTTGGCAATCAATGGCTAGTGGTGTGCCTCAAGGATCAGTGTTGTGACTGTATTGTTTTACAATTTGCATGCATGATTTAGAGTTGTGGACCAAGTATAGTGTGTCAAAGTTTGCAGATGACACCAAAATGAGATTAGAGCAAAGTGTGCAGAGAATAATAAAAGTCTGCCGAGAGATGTAGGCAGGTTAAGTCAGTGGGAAGGGTCTGGCAGATGGAGTACAATGTTGATGTGAGGTCATCCATTTTGGTAGGAGCAACAGCAAAATGGGCTGTTATTTAAGTGGTGAAAAGTTAGGACGTGCAGCTGTGCAGAGGACCAATGTGTCCAAATGTATGAAATGCAAAAGGTTGGTTTGCAGGTGTTTCAGATAATTAGGAATGCAAATGGAATATTTTCTTTCATTGCTAGAGGCATGGAGTTCAAAAACAGGGAGGTTATACTGCAGCTGTATAGGGTGCTGGTGATGCCGCAGCTGTAGTACTATGTACAGTTTTGGTCACCTTACTTGATAAAGGACATACTGAAGTGGAGGGGCTGCAGAGGAGCTTCAGTAGGTAGTTTCTGGATTTGAGAGGGATCGCTTATGAGGAGCAATTGAATAGATTTGGAATATACTCCTTCAAGTTTATAAGAATGTAGGAGTATCTTATAAAAATATATAAAATTATGAAAAGATCAGATAAGGTAGAAGCAGAAAGATTGTTTCCACTGGTGGGTGAAACTAGAATTAGAGGGCATCGCCTCAAATTAAGGGAAAGCAGATTTTGGACTGATTTAAGGAAGAACATTTTCACCTAAAGGTTTGTGAACCTGTGGAATTCCCTGCCTGAAGCAGTTGAGGATACGCTGTTGACTGTTTTTTTAAGGCAAAGATAAGTAGATTTTTGAACAGAAAAGGAATTAAGGGTTTGATGAGTGGGCAGGTAAGTGGAGCTGAGTCCATAAAAAGATCAGCCATGATCTTATTGAATGGTGGAGCAGACACAATGAGCCAGATGGCCTAGTCCTACTCCTGTTTCTCATGTTCTTATGTTCTTGCAACAGAATATGCTTTTAATGAACTCAATTTTAATCTATTTTGAAATTTTCAGGTAAAATTTGATTATAATGTGTGCAGTCATCATGGCCTCTATTGAAGCATAAATCATAGAATCATACAATCCTTATCATGTAGAAAGAGTCCCTTCAGTCCATCGAGTCTGCACCAAATCTCAGAAGAGCATCCCCCACAGATCCAGTTCCCCTGTCTATCGCGGTAACCCTACATTTACTATTTCAAATCCACCTAGCCTGCACATCCCCGGACACTACGACCAATTTAGCATGGGAAAAAAACCACTTAACCTACACATCATTGGACTGTGGGAGGAAACTGGAGTACCCAGCGGAAACCCACGCAGACTCAGGAAGAACGTGCAGACCATACATGTGTAGACAGGAATTCTGTGAAGACAGGTAATACTCGATTATTATTTTTCAAGCAGGAGGAAGGTTTTGATGAGTTCCTCAGTTCCTCAGAGGCCAGTACTAGACCCCTTACCTTTCCTGATGTACATCAATGATTTAAATCTTGTAGTACGGGTGACAATTGCTTGCAGCTGGGACAAAACTTTGAAGAATTGTACATTGTGAGGAAAGTGTGGAACCCTCAAATGACATTGATGAGTTAGTGGAATTGGTGAATAGATCACTGATGAGGTTCAATGAAGAGCGTCAAGTAATGAACCTTGGAGAGAAGAACAGCATAGAAGGCACAATTCCGAAGGAAGTGTAGGAGCAGAGTAACTTGGGAGTAGATGTCAAAGATGACTGAAAGTGACAGGTGGAGCTAGATAATAAGCCCGTCATGTTCTTAGTTTGGTTAAGAGTTGCATAGAGTAAAACAGCAAGGATGTGATGATGAACTTCTACAAGAGAGTCAGTAGACATCATCTGGCCTATTGTGAACAATTCTGGGTATAACATAATAGGAAAAGTGTGACTGCATTGGAGGGAGTACAGAACAATTTATAAGAATGGCTCCAGGAATGAGAAACTTCAATGATGAGGATAGATTGAAAAAGCTGGTACTTTTTTTATGGGAAAGAAGAAGGTTGAGAGGAGATTTAATATTGGTTTTCATGAACAGGCGGGATGGATTAGATAGAGATAAGATGTTTCTGCTCCAAAGAAAAAAGAATGAGAAATCATAGACTGAAAGTGATGTGCAAAATCATTAAGGGTCATTTGAGGATAATCCTTCTCGTGCAGTGAATACTAAGACAAGGAATGCACTATCTAGAAGTCTGACGGAGGTGGATTTAATTTTACATGATCAAGGGATTTTCTTTTGGATAGAAACACTGTGCAACAATATGAGAAAACTGCAGGAGATTAGCACAATAAATAGAATCAGTGCAGTCACAGTGGGCTTCAATGTCAAAGGAATTCAGTGACTTGTGAATTCTGTTATTAACAATTAGTTGCTTTTGGTCATTGCTAATTATCTGTTTCCAAAGAGATTGATCCTCACAGAGTACTGTGCAGCACATGCCCACTCCCATAGAGTGCTCGTGGTGAAGCCCAATGGTCCGGTGGACAGTATTGGCGACAGACTGCACATCACTGTGACTTGCTGATCATTCTTCTTTGAAATGTAGTTTGACCATCTGCATCACTCCTGGAATATCCACCTTATACCTGCTTAAAACAACTAGAAAGATTAGGGTCTGGGCTACCTTCTTCAAATGTTTGAGGGCATCTGGTCTTGTCCATATCACTTCCTATACACTTTGGTAAGGAATTCACTGTTGGTCCCTTGTTCCACCGTGATGTCTAGCAATGGGAGTTGATTGTTGTTTTCTTCTTCTCTGGTGAATTTGATGCCGGTGAACGTGTTGTTGATGAGATAGTGTGCTTCCTCTAACTTTATATGTTTGGTGATGACAAATGTGTCATCCACAAATTGGATTCATAGCTTTGGTTGGATCAGGGAAAAGGCTGTGCATCCCAGTCTCCGCATGACTGCTTCAGCTCTGTATCCTCAGATGGGTGATCCCATGAGTGTGCCATTGATTTGTTGATATACTTGGCCATTAAAGATGAAGTGAGTGGTGAGGCATAAGTCTAGTAGTTTGAACATATTGTCCTGCTACTAGTGTTGTAAGGGGTAGCATTTCTGTTTTGTTTCCCTTGTGCAGTGAGTGTTTCTTTCTCTCGTGGTATGTCAATGGAAATGAAAAGTGTTGTAAGGGCAAAGGAAACCATAATTGCATCATCGTCAATTATAATATTTTTGAGATTGTTCAGGAATTCCTGGGCTCAGTGACGAGCATAGGTTGATCCGTTGACGAGACATTTCAGTCTCTACTGTAGTTCATTGGCCAATTTATGTGTCTGTGTGCCCGGTAGAGAAATTACTGGTCTGAGGGGGGAGCAGAGATTTGGCAAAGATATTACGTGACTACTTAGTGTCTTTCACATTGAGGAAAATACAATAAATCTCCAAGATTAGAGATCCAAGTGACTACACAGAATGAAGAGTTGAAGAAAATTAGTATTAACATGAAAATTGCACTGGAAAAAGTAAAGGGGCTGAAATGTTAAAAGTACTCAGGTGCTTAGACTGAATATCAGAGTATTGAGAGAGGTGGCAGTAGATACTTGTTACATTTGTGATCACCTTCAGAAATTCTCAGATTCAAGAATTATCTCTACAGATTGGAAAATGATAAAACATTCAACCATTGGGTGTTAATGCATTATGATCATACCTGGGTTTTCAAATTAACATAAATTTGTTGGGCAATTAGTGTTATGTTGCACTTAGAGATTTTTGATAAACATCAAATAAAACTGCATGAGCTCAGAACACAAATAAGCTATTCAGACCATTGAGTCTGCTCCATCATTCAATGAGATCATGATTGATCATCAATGCCACTTTACTGCATTTTTCCTATCAGCCTTGATTCACTTATGAGTTAAAAATCTATCTACCTCAGCCTTGAATATACTGAATGACTCAGCCTTGACAGTCCACTGCGTAAAGAATTCCACAGAGTCACTCCCGTCCGAGTGAAGAAATTCGTCCTAATCTCTGTTTTAAAGATTCTTCTGAGATTATGAACTCTGGAAAACCCACAAAAGGAAAGAAACCTTTCCTTATCTACTCATCATATCACCAAAGAATCTTATGTTTTTCAATTCCAATCAGTACAGGTTCAACCTACTCAGCCCCTCTTCATAAGGCAGTCCTTCCTTACATGCTATCAGCATGGTGAAACTTCTCGGGATTGATTCCATTGCTAGTCTTCCTTTCCTTAGCTGGGGGACCCAAAACTGTTCGTAGTCTTCCAGTGTAGTCTAACTACTGCCCTGTATAGTTTTACCAAAATCTCCCTACCTTTATACACCATTCCCTTTGTAATAAAGATCAACATTATTTTTGTCTTCATTAGTATGCAATGAACTTGAATGATAATGTTTTGTGATTCATGGACGAGGGCTTCAAAATCTGTCTATTCAGCAGCTTCTCCAATGAGGAGAAAGTGAGGACTGCAGATGCTGGAGATCAGAGTCTCGACTGTGTTGTTGGGAAAACACAGCAGGTCAGGTAGCATCCTAGGAGCAGGTAATCCCAATGAAGGGCTTATGCCTGCTGTGTTTTCCCAGCAACACACTCACAGCTTCTCCAATTAAATAATATTCAGCAATAGAGACAAAACACGTTCCGTGAAAGAGGCAACATCAGTTCACAGCATATCAAGTTAATGTCCAGAAAAAACAAAATGTAATGTTTCCTTCATGGCTTCGTACGCATAGTGCATGAGAAGTAATGCCCAGTCCGTTCAATGGCTGCTTAAGGCAATGGCTCCAAATTGTGCTCTGCTCTGTTTCAGAAAGGGGTTTTTTAAACTTCTACAACGATGATTCTAACTGTCAAAGAACTCATCACTATTTCAAAGGTTTCGGTGATAACTGGATTTTTAATGCAGGCAGTACGGTACATCATAATTACATTGTTCATAACAACCTGTTTACAATTTATGCAGACCATACATTTTATTCGCATGTCAAAATTTCTCAAGACAAATTGCAACAGCATTTAATTCAAGAGAGTAACTAAGTTTCATAAATTTCATCACCACAGTTTGCAGGAATAACTAATGATCATTGGAAGTTGTTTTACCCATCAGATGCTTCTTTGTGTTTCTATCTTTTCTCAGCAAGATAATATAACATTTGGGGGCAAAAATGCAGAAAATTAGTCCATAGCTAGATGCTAAAATAGCAAAGACTTCCACAGCTACAGCGTATTTACCAGGGGAGCTGATATATGCTGGAATAAAAGTTAGCCACACAGCACAGAAGATAAGCATACTAAAAGTGATGTGTTTAGCTTCATTGAAATTGTTTGGAAGTTGACGAGCTAGAAAAGCAACCACAAAACATACACAAGACAGAAATCCAATATAACCCAGTACACAATAAAAGGCAATTGGCGAACCAACATTGCATTCAAAAACAATTATTTCAGTGAAATAATCACTGTTCTTTAGAGGATAAGGAGGTGATATTCTTAGCCAGATTGAGCATATTACACATTGCACCAGTGTAAGAACACACACAGTTAAGCGCTGCTGCGCAGGTCCAAACCACCTCATCATGTTATTGCTGGGAAGGACTGCATTAAATGCCATCACCACAACAACTGTTTTACTCAAAACACACGAAATGCAAAAAACAAAAATTACACCAAATGCTGTGTGTCGCAATATACAGGACCAGGTGGAAGGTTCTCCAAGGAACGTCATTGAACACAGAAAACACAAGGTTAATGCACAAAGAAGCAAAAAACTCAACTCGGAGTTGTTTGCTTTAACAATTGGAGTGTTTCTGTGAACATAAAACAAAACAAATACACTGATTGTGATGGAGGCTCCGAGAAATGCCAGAGTCACCAAAATAATCCCCATCGGATCTCCAAAAGAAAGGAACTCGATTTCCTTTAAGATGCATTCGTCACGTCCCCGGTTGGACCGGTATTCCCACGGACACTTAATGCAATCTGGTGAATCTAAATGGAAGAAAATAAAAGTACAATGGAAAATTAATCTAGTTTTCTTTTTTAAAAAAACGCCAATGCGTTAATGTTTAAGAACTCAGTTCTTAACATTTCAGTTGGATTTCTTCTGCGTACTATTCGTTATTTATGGGAAATGTTTTATGATTCCAGCAAAACCGTAAAGACCTCCTCAAATTCTGAAACACTTTCTCAGCAAGCAAACAATTACAGCAGTTAATCTTCTGTTGGTCCTTACCAGTGACGTTGCTAATTTCACCATCAGCGCATTTTATGCAGTCAAAGCAACAAAGGGGTTGTCCTTTCCTTGTTGCTTTCCTTGTTCCATTTGGGCAATTTTTGGAACAAACTGCTCTTGGAACCTAATTATAAAGAAGAAAAAGTTATATTCTTTATTTACCAACTGCCATTCAACAATTTTCTTTAAGAAAGTGGGAAGCAGGAAATTGCCGTCATCTTCAACATCGCAGGTGATACTGGTGTTGAAATTTTAACATTAACATAGAGTCATATAGTCAGAGAGATGTACAACATGGAAACAGACCCTTCGGTCCAACCCGTCTATCCCGATTGAATTTTCGGGAAATTATTTGAATGGATTTTTTTTTAAACTGACTGATGCCCTGGAGAAATCTAATCTGATTAACGTCAAACCAAGATGGATTCGTTTATGGAATGTGAACAAGTCCACAATTAGTTACTGATTCCTGAATGCCTTCATTGTCGGCTTATTAGACTATTCTGAGAACGCGACAAATAACCTCGGCAGATTTCCTTTCTGAAAGAATGTTACTGGACCAGATATGTTTTTATAAGAATCGCTGGTGTGCTAGATTTTACTTCCAGACGATATGAAATTCCAATTTCATTATCTGGCATGGTCTGTCCCTAGAACATTATCCTGGTGGTCTGCATTTCTAGCCATGCTGCAATGTTACCACTACTCACTTAGTAAACGCAAGTTCTGCTTCACAAGCATTTTTTTCGCCATATTTTTAGCTTTTAGTTCGGAAAATGAAATGATAAAGGATGAAATTATAGTATTTATATCTAGAGAACAATGTCCAATACTTAAATAAAACCATTGTTAGATCACATCTGGAGAAACTATATTCAGCATAGGCTCTGCGGCTAAGTAAAGGTAGGTTGTCTTTGGAAACAGAACAGCCCGTATCACCAGAAAGCTGTAAAAGGAGCCACAATAGTTTATAAGAAGAGTTTACCTGAACTAAACGTGCATTCCCTGAAATCCCAAAGCTTAAAGCGGATTTGATTGATTCGTGTTTTGGTGAGATTTAAAGGAATAAGAAAATAATTGGAAACAGGACCTTCGGCCGATCATGTCTATGCCAACTACACTAATTCCATTTGCCTGCACTTGGTCCACAGCCGAATAAGCCCTTGGCATTTAAGTCCTTATCTCAAAGTGTCCTAAATATTGTAAAAGCATCTGTTTCCAACACCCTCGGAGACAATATTTTCCATTTTCTACCAGCTACTCGGTGAAAACAATTTTTCTCCGATCTCCTATAAATCGTTTGCTCCTCGTTGCAAATTTATGTCCTCTGATCTTAACAAAGTTTGCCATAGGTAAGGATTCTCACAATCTGGCGTGTCTATGCCTGTTATTGTTGTGTACACATCAGTCCGAACACTCAACCCTTTCACCAACCTCTTCTGCTACAAGGAAAACAAATGCAGCTTATCCGACTCTCTAGTTACCATTGAGGATTTTTGCATTTGTTGGAGGGGGAGTTTTCAGCTCGCTGCCGTAGTATTTGTACCGTAATCTGAGCTCCACTCCATACAATTGCTTCATCCTTTAACATAATTTCTTTCCCTGGGGGGGCTGAGCCGTCATAGACTCCAACACCGATGATGTCCACGCCGCCAGCCGCATTGGGTTGCCAGTTTACGATGTCATAGGTAGCCACTGGATCTCCATTATCATCAAAATAGACGTTCTCACCGATCTTGGTCGTGAAATTGACTGTTTTCATGAAATGCAGTAGCTTTAAATGGAGCAAAAACAATCAGGAGTTGACGAACTGTGTTTACAATAATAGGTGAAGCATTTAATATCGTTTTAATACTCACTTGCTTTTCAGGCTAGAATCAAAAATAGTTTAGAAATGTGCATGCATTCAGAAGGGGCTTCTCCAGATGGGAAGTTGGGACCATGATAGCCATGACACTGAGTAGTTAATTTACCCAGGTAGAAATGTCACGACAACTGTTAGAATTTACGTTCAGTTCATAAATCTGAATTTAAAAGTATTCTTGATAGTGGAGACTGTGAAACCATTGTCAATTGTTAAAAAGTCAATCTACTTCAGTAATGTTAATTCGGGAAGGAGGTCTGCTATTACGATGCCGTCAGCCCTCCTTGTGATTCCAAACATAAATGCTTTTGACTTTGAAGTGCCATGTTAAATGGTTAAGCACTCTACATAGTTCAAGCACAATCGGAAATGGACAATAAATGCTGGCCTTGCTGACGGCGCCCAAACCCCATGAAAGAATAAACAGCAAAAATAGAAATGGTCTAACTGACCCCATACCTGCCAGGGTTGGAAACTTGAGATATCTGCACAAGTATTTTCGGCAAATGTTCCCTTGCCACTTTTGCACGACAGCATGTTATGAAGAGTATGCGCTATGGCATATATTGCTTTATAAACATTGTAAGTAACCCGATACTGTGAGACATCAGTAAGTTCATTGTGTGTCAATCGCAAACTCTCTCTTCCGGTGCATTCTTTCATCGTGGTTAAGGGAACTTGATCTATTCTGTTATCTGTGCCTCTTAATGCACAGCTGAAAGTTGATTCCCAAAACTCCTTCACTAAACGGTTACCTGGATACATGGAAGGATGGACGCCCATGAGAAATTCTCTCAGTCCTGGTATATCTACCTGGCGAATTGCAACTCCGATTGTGCCAGCGACAAACCGCCTGCTTTCTTCCGGGGGTAGAAACTGCGTAGATACCCAAGCCTCGCTTCCTATCCATTGTACGCCAGTTACATTCTGTCGAGCAATCTCCCTGAATAAAATGCTCATTTCCTCGGGCGCAACGAATGCCACGACAACTTTGGTTGAAGATTTCCGTACAGTGTCTACGATTCGAAGTAGCTTGTCTCTGTGGTAGCTTCTGTGAATAGACTCGGAGAAAGCAATGCAAACGCCGAATTGTTGGACAGTTTCGGTGAAAGCTTGCATCCCAAAGTTGCCATAATCATCGTCGTTTCTAACCGTCCCGATCCATGTCCAACCAAAGCGTTTCACCAGATGGGCTAAGGCTCTTGCCTGAAAGTAGTCACTCGGTATGGTTCTGAAAAATGATGGGTATTCCTTCCTGTTACTCAGGCATGCACAGGTGGAAAAGTAGCTGACCTGTGGAAGATTAAAAGTGGAGCATGTCACGTTTTCCTATTTGGAAGCTGATGATTTTCTTTTCACTTTCAGAAAGTGATAGAAATAGTCGGGCCAGGCTGCAGCTATGACAGCGTGTGAATGTTACAGAAAACCGTATGGAACATTTAACACTGGGACATCTCCAAGGATTTGGAATGAAATTGCTGAGTGTTTCTAAAGCCTGGAGGAAGTTCAAAAGACGCTTATTAGATTCATAGTGGAGAGTCGAGAAGTGTGGTACTGGACAGGCCCAGCAGGTCAGGCAGCATCCGAGGAGCAGAAGAATCACGCTTGAGCAAAAGCCCTTCATCCGGAATGTGGAGGTGGGGAAAGGGGCGTAGAGATAAATAGGAGGGTTGTGTTGAGGGCAAGGTAGCTGGGAAGGCGATAGATAGATGCAGGTGGGGAGGGGGTGAAAGTGAAAGGTCGGAGGAGAGAGTGGAGCAGATAGGTGGGAAGGAAGATGGACTGGTAGGACAGTTTAAGAGGGCAGTGCCGAGTTGGAGGTTTGGCTCTGGAATGAGTTTGGGGAGGGGAGATAAGGAAACTGATGAAGTTGACATTGATGCGCTGTGGTTGAAGGGTCCCAAGACAGAAGATTAGACGTTCTTCCTCCATGGTTGGATGGTTTGAATTTCTCAGTAGAGGAGGCCGAGGACTTGTATGTCCTTGGCAGGGTGGGAGGGAGAGTTGAAGTGGTCAGCCACAGGGCGGTTGGGCTGTTTCGTGCCTATGTCCAAGAGTTGTTCCCTGAAAGTTCTGGGTTGGTGTCCTGACTCCCCAGTGTAGAGGAGACCACTTCGAGGGCAATAGATGGTAGGTGAGGTGTTTGGATGTGCAGGAAAATCTCTGCTGGATGTGAAAGGATCCTTTGTGGCCTTGAACAGGGGTGAGGGAGGAGGTGTGGGCGCAGGTTTTGCACCTCTTGTTGCCACAAGGGAAGTTGCTGAGATTGGAGGGCAGGTTGGTGGCGGGTGGCCCTAACAAGGGATTCACGAAGGGAATAGTCTCTGCAAAATGCAGATGGGGTGTGAAGAGGAATACATCTCTGATGGTGGGGTCTAATTGTAGGTGGCAGAAATGGTGGAGGATAATGTGCTGTATCCAGAGATTAGTGGAGTGGAAGGGGAGGAGACCCCCCCTCCCCACCTGCAAATACCTATGGCCTTCCCAACTACCTTCCCTCCACCCTCCTATTTGTATGTTAGCCCCCGTCCCTCCACCACCTCCCTACATTCCTGATGAACGGCTTCTGCCCAAAACGTCGAATCTCCTGCTCCTCGGATATTGCCTGACCTGCTGCACCTTTCCAGCTCCTTCCTGGAATGAAGATATTAATTTTGGGAAAATGCAGAGGAGTAAGATTAATGGTGTCAATAGTTGCTACAGCTAAATTAATCACTTTGGGCAATGGTTCTATGACTTAAACATTGGCAGTCATTTATATGTTCTTCATTGCTTTCTTTACTGTGAATATTGTAGTGTATTTGGAACTAGAGCGGGACACACGGAACACACCAACTCACATTCAAGCTCATATGTTGTTTACTCAATAACCATCTTCAACAATTTTGATTGCAAACTTTTCTTCAAGTGAGGCATGATGAATTGAGTCCACTCTCTACATCACTTACAATTTTACACAAGGGAGAACACGAGGAACACCAAACCCAGAAATGGAGCACAACACAAAGCACTATCAGACAAGTTAACACTTCGTGAATTTACATCTTCATGCCTCTCCAACACGTTTAATCATGCGATCATTGAAAACAGAACTTCACTAATTTCATTTGTTTAAAATATCTTTACTTGCAAGAAACCATGTATTAAAACGGGATTTCATAGAACTTCACAGCCGAGAAGTAATCCATTCTGCTCAACAGGTCTGCCTTACTTCTCTACTCAGAGGAGACCCACATTCACGCCTTCCTCCATGGGTACTTAACCAGCTTCCCATTAAATGAAAGGATACTATTCAGCTTGATTGAATTCAGCTTGCCGCATTGAATTTCATTTTTTATTTGAGAAAGAACGTGTAAACAATTCTTTCTCGGATTTATTTGAGGTGATCTCCATTGTAATTTTCCTTCTGCTTCCACAAACGGACTCATTTTGTCCAACTCAATGCAATCGAGCCGTTCTTAATGCTAAAATACTCTGTCAGGTTCATTTTCGGCCCTCTGTTTTCTAGACAAATGAGCCACTGGATATTCAATCTTTCCTGTTTGAATTACAAAATTACACCTAATGATGCCATTCTTCTTATTGGTTAAAATAGTTTTGCCTACCTTTTCATTGCATTTATTCATAATGCAAGAAACACTGCGATTTTGCAAATTTATTTTAAAATTCATTCACAGCATATGCGTGTCAATTGCCAGGCCAACATGCCTAATTGTCCAGAGGGCAGTTAAGAGTCAAACACGTTGCTGTCAGTCTGGAGGAACACATAGCCAGATCGGGTGAAAATGGCAGTTCCCGTCCCTAAAGGGCATTAGTGACCCAGATGGTGTTTTTTTTTCTCTGACATGGTCATCATTAATTTTTTTCTTATTTCAAATTTTTCGTGAATTCAAATCCCCTAGAAAAAGGGCCCCTGATTACGAATCTAGGGATAATACTATAAGGCCATTTTATCTTCATTTCCATCGCTCACACTGGTCCCCAATGTAGTTATGTAGAATATTAACGTGCAAATGTAAAAGCATTAAGAAAATAACTCGATTTGCATTGAAGTCTATTAATAACAATAAAACGGAATAAAAGTGATGCTGAAAATCATAGAGAATTCTGGACAATCTATGGAGCATTTTGGCTTCTGAACAAGAGTTCCATCGGATTCGAAACGTTAACTCCGTTTCTCGATCCACAGATGTCGCTAGTCCTGCTGAATAATATTGAACAGTGTGCCGTTTTGTCAGCAATCCTGTTTACTGATCATTAACTTTGGAAGTTAAAATTTATATGTGTGTGTCTTACCATAGGAATCCTGAACGGACCAATTAAAGTTGCCATTGCTCCAGACTGCGAGGATGCCGCATCGCCAACAATAGCAGAGACAGTGGAAGACATGGTGCAAGCCAAGTTGGAGGAGGTGACTTCATCTCTGTTTAAAAACTGGAAAGTTGCTTTCAGAGTTAAAGGCGGCATGGTACAAGTGTCATAAATCCGGTAACCCAGGGTAACATTAGGAAGCAGCCTTGGGTTCTTGTTGATTTCTTCAATGGCAAAAATCATCGTCAGTACAAAGCGCAAACCTCTTGGCCAAAAGCTGCAGAAAAATATTTTATTTTGCATGTGGATAATGTTAATACTGATTTAGTGTCATTAAGTCATAGACGTGTACAGCACGAAAATAGACCCTTCGGTCCAACTCGTCTATGCATTTAGATATCCTAACTTATTCTAGTCCCATTTGCCAGCATTTGGCCCATTTCCCTCTAACCGCTTCCTATTCATGAACACAACCAGATGCCTTTCAAATGTTGTAATTGTACGAGCCTCCACCACCGCAGCTGGCAGCTCATTCCCAGCATGCACCATAGTCTGCATGAACAATTGTCCCGCAAGTCTCTTTGAAACAGACACCTTTTCGTTTTGGACTCTCCTACCCTGGCAAAAGGACCTTGACTATTCACCCTATCCGTGCCCTCATGATTTTATAAATTCCCTCAGCTTTGCGATGCTGCAGAGAAAATAATCCGACCTTATTCAGCCTGTCCCTGGAACTCAAGCCCTTGAAACCTGGCGACATCCATGTAACTCTTTTCTCAACCATTTCAAGTTTCTTATTTTAAATCCATAGCTATGATAACGTTAAGAAGCTTTATTTGCACTTCAAGAATACCATCTAATCGTATTATTTTAATGGTGAATCGTTTGACCCCAGTTTTATTCATTATAGTCGTTAATTCGTTATTTTTTTGCCAATATATAATGATTGTGCTTAATTTGCAAATCAAAGAATCCCTACAGCGTGGAGACAGATCACTAGGCCCAATGGGGCCACATTGACCCTTCAATGACCATCCCACCCGCATCCATCCCCCCACCCTATCCCTAGAACGCTGCAGTTCCCATGGCTAACCCACCTCGCCTCCAAATCCTTGAACTCTTTGGGCAATTTAGCATGGCTAATCCACCTATCTTGCACATCTTTGGAGATATTTTGAGAAATTGTACTCAATAACTTAACTTTTCATTAAACCGTGCAAATAAAGCTTCTTAAAATTCTTAAAATTCTTCAGATTCCTGAAGAAGGGCTTATGCCCGAAACGTCGGTTCTCCTGTTCCTTGGATGCTGCCTGACCTGCTGCGCTTTTCCAGCAACACATTTTCAGCTCCCTTCTTAAAATTACGACCAAGCTAATCAAATAGGCGGTTGCATCGCAGAAGCGCTTTTAAAATTTGATGTTCATTGAGAAATTCTCATATATTTTTGATGACAAAACACCATTCTACACCTATACCCTAAAGTATAGGTCTGGCCTACACCTTACTCCAGAACCTCAGCAATGCGGTTGATTTTTAACTGCCTCCTGGGCAGTTAAGGATGAACAATAAATGTCCGCCTCACCAGTGACGCCCACAGGTTATGAATAATATTTTTTAAACCATACATTCAAAAGATGGAATCCTCTCCATCTTATTTTGTTGCAACTCACTTTCAAACTATGCTTCTCACGCCAATGCTTTTTTTTATAACCTGAAAAGGATATAGCTTTAATTCATCATTGACTTTAATGAATAAAACGGTGGTCAAACGATTCATCGTTAAAATAAGACGATTAGCTTGTTATTCTTGAAGTTGACAGCCCTTCGGCTGATTTTTGTTTTGTTTGCCTGGAATCTCCACATGTGTGCCACCACCTGTGAGCATTCGTCGTTACTTCCTTAGTCATTCTCTAATATATTATCTCCGGCTTTCACTGTCTCCTCTAATGAGCAGATCTCTCGAAGCTAAAGATTATGATGTCCAATGTTTGCTTTATCCTTAGAGACTCGTACCTGCTTCGAAAATCCAAGAATTTCAGCTGCTCCTATTTGACAGAGACTTTGCTGAACCGACTATGTCAATTCCCCCTCCTGACCATCAGACCACTTTGGGGAAAAAGCATTACAATTTTGAAGAAATGGGTCATCTAATTCACAAATTCTCGAGTCCCTGCTATGAAATTTGTTCTGGTTCTTTCCTATTTTACGCAAATAGTTCTGATCGAACAGTATTGGTTTACCACGATGTGGATTGAACTTCGTTATCTCTCCCACTTTTGGACCTCTGTTTATCTTTCCATTCCTTACTTTCCCATTCGTTCTTAACTTTCCCCTCCAGCCCATTCAGTTTTGCTGTTCTGAAAGTGGTGGTGGCATCTCTAGACTATCAAGCTAGAGACCCGGGTAATGTTGGAGGAATCTGGGTTCAAGTCCTGCCACGGTAGATGGTGGAATTTGAATTCAATTTTAAAATCTGGAGTTAACAGTCTAATCTGATCATGAAACTATTGTCGATTGTCAAAAAAAAAACATTTGGCTCATTAATTGCTTTTAGGGAAGAAAACTAACGTCCTTACACGGTCTGGCCTACACCTTACTCCAGAACCTCAGCAATGCGGTTGATTTTTAACTGCCTCCTGGGCAGTTAAGGATGGACAATAAATGTCCGCCTCACCAGCGACGCCCACAGGTTATGAATAATATTTTTTAAACCATACATTCAAAAGATGGAATCCTCTCCATCTTATTTTGTTGCAACTCACTTTCAAATTATGTTTCTCACGCCAATTCATTCTAGTTCAGCTTTTAAAGAGCGGACAATTCACTGCACTCTCACCCTTCTCTTACTGTTACAATTCAGACGCTTTTAGTAATCACTTTTGGAGCGTCCCAGCTGTAATTCCCTTACTAAATCCGTTGTCACCCCTAATAGTTTTTGGGCCTGTTCACATCCTGCACGGTTGCATTTGACACCTCATTTCGCCCAAAAAATATTCCCGAAAAACAAACATGTTTTTGGCTGACTGTGATATGAAATCCTTCCAAAGTCTAGCCTGCTGAACGCTTCCACTTTTCGAGCACCGGCTTTGTCTTGTTGTCGCTTTAGTACAACTTTCCAATATGATATACTTGCAGGAAGGACCACTACTAACACATAAAAGCATTGCTGCAAATTACACAGACACAGATGTTTGAATTTAACACGAATGACAGTGATAAAGCAAGAGCGAGATTTGCTTTAAAAGTTGTCCACATATATTGTAGAGAATGGATAAGTTACAGAGGAATCGTGACTACTTAAAAGCGGCGTCTGAATGTACAATTCGATGTTGGAGTATACATAATAATTTGTCTGTTACTAAGCATTGTCTTTGTATACGGTAGCTAACCTACAGTGTTTTCTTTCTGGAACAATACCTGTGTTTATCTCAATAAACATTTACAATCGAGGGTTGAGTGACATCAATGGCAGTGTGTTAAGTCACTTATGGCTTGACAATGGTTGGGCCAAGTATTTGCACAGTAACAATCTTGAAAGCTGGCGCTAAGATGTTTAGTTTTGAAACACGCATCAAGAACTTCCACAAGTCTAGGAGCTGTTTATGTGCATTGTGATTGAAAAGATATAGTTTCTAAAAGCCGAGAACAATGGTACCTGTTGTACCAATTGTTACAAATAAATCACTGCAACGGTTGTGCGAATAATTTAGACGAATGTTTAGTCATTGAGCCGAATAAACTGTGGCTCTGTCGGCTCCGATTGTAACTTGCGAGTGAACATGTTAACCGTGTCAGTTGAGCATTAAAAACGGCTGGACTAACGAATTACTACTAAAGCGTTTGACTTTTGCACCTGAATAGTTAAGCTTCCAAGCAATGCTCAATACATATCCTAAACTATAAACAAATAATAGCAGCGTCATTAATAACACACTAGATCTACCGTTTATCGAAGTATAGAAGGTTTGCAAAACACAGTAAAGACGACTTGCATATTGCATTGCACAAATAAAGTCCTGAATTCTCAACAGCTATTTTGCGAAGTATGAAATGGTAGAAAACATTACGACTCTTGGGAACCTTTTGCATTTTACCGCTTCTGGTTGCCTTTGAAAAGCAAGATCCAGACGATCGACGTTCATGTGTACACTGAAAACTCCGCCAAGAACAATGTCACCTTCTTTAGTAAAGCCAAGCAAGTCATCAGTCCCCCAATGTTTACAGCTTGGATCATTCTTCATCAGTGCAGATGTAAGTAGGGATAACGATAAGATACATGACGGAATGTAACGCATCTTTACTATTCAACGTACCTCTCCTTTCATAGAGCAAACAATTCTGCTTATATATCCCAACAGGTAATGACAATCCGTTAACCGCTCAATAGATTATTGGTACACACAAAAAATCCCAACAGGAAACAAGCAATGATTGCAATTTGCCTAGGGTGCTCAAATAGCATATGAAGGAAAAAAATCTAATTGTGCCCTTATTCGCTCAATTTCAAACTTTAATATTTGTCTTTGCTTTTCAATTGTAGCTTAGCAAAAAGGTGCTTGTGAAATTTCCATATGACACCAACAACTAAAAATTGTTGTGCTTCTTAAAGCGTCTTTCTGGTGTTAAATATAAACCATACAACAATATCAATAAAAGGTATCTTGTAAAAATGCATAATACAGTTACAGAGGTGACTATTTAATTGATAATAACATTCTGCCCCCATCCAAAAGTGGACAAATATGGTAATTTTAATTTGAATCGCAATATTAAGTAGAAAAGCAAACAACGGTGCGTTATGTTCCAAATATTGCAAGCGATCTGCATTTCTACATGTTTATAGACGAACCTGGTATCAGCTACACCTCATTATCTACATGTTCCTTGATGCCCTTGATTTTGTCGGTCTCTGGTTTGAATATACATAAAGAGCCATCCACAGCTATTCCAAGGCTATATCTTATCTGTGTCTGTATAGAAAGTCATAACTGAGACTAAAGATGCAACATTTGAGCAAAAATTGGTTTACCCAGTAGGCTCATAATGCTTTGTGTCTTTGCCCCAACCCTAAAGGTTCAATGTTGACTTCTACCTGACAAGAGCTGAAAATGTGTTGCTTGAAAAGCATTTTCCTGAAGAAGGGCTCATGCCCGAAACATCAATTCTCCTGCTCCTTGAATGCTGCCTGACCTGCTGCGCTTTTCCAGCAACACATTTTCAGCTCTGATCTCCAGCATCTGCAGTCCTCACTTTCTCCTAGAAGACTTCTACCTGACAAGGTCTTGAGAATTTTGTATGATTCTTTGACAATCATATTTCATTTTCCTGACTCAAAGAAGGCATAGCTCTCATCTACTCGATCTCACTTCGTTAAACAATTGCCTCATCTCAGTAATCAGTCCAGTGATAAATTGTTGCACCCCCTCTAAAGTAATTCTACCCTTTTTTAGAACCAAAGGCCAAAATGATAGCTTATGCTCCAGTTGTTGTCTCATCAAGGATATAACCAACTTTAATTTTAAAAATGTGTTACAAGGCATCTTTTGAAATAAAAACTAACATGCCCAATTTATATTTCTAATTACTTGCTCTACTTGAAGTCAACTTTCTGTGATTCATAGATTAGGAAACATGAATCCTTTTCAGTACAAACACTTCCCAGTCCTGCACTACATCAAACAACCCAACTGTTCTCTTATCCACACCATAGTAGACAATGTCATATGCCTGGCATTGTAGTTCAACTGCAATGTTTTGCTGTGAATTTAATTCTGAACAATTACTGCCACTTTGCATTTTCCTGACAGCTTACTTTCTGAACTAACTTTGTTCCATCAGCAAGCTTGCAGGTGCTACTCCCGTTTCCCTCATCCAAGGCAATGATAGTGATATTAAATAGTTGAGGCCAAGATATTGACTTTAAAGTTCTCCGTCAATAATAGCCCATGAATTCAAAAATAGATTAGCTTAAAAATTCATTTTCTGCATTCTGTCTCATAGATAATCCTCAATCAATGCTAAAAACATTTAACCCAATTATCTTGAACAATTGTGGAAATGCAAGCATACTGTACACACTGCCTTCCCCATTATCCAATGGAATAGTTCTATTCGAGATAGTTTGACATATGGGTTAAGTGGTTAATTTTCTGCAACAGTAAGCAAATTCCTAGATGAACATTTTATACCTCAAAGGCTGACTTTTTTTTCTATTCACTCTTGGGATATTGGCATCGCCACTGGACCGCATTTATCACTCATTTCTGGTTATCCATAAGAAAATGGTGTTGCGTTGCCTTCTAGAACCCTGCATTCCTTGCACTCTAGATAGACCCATGATGCTATTATTGTGGGAATTGCAGTATTTTGACCCAGTAACACTGAAGGAACAGTGATATGTTTCCAAATCTGGATGGTGACTGGCTTGGAGGGGAACCTCTGGAGGTAGGAACGCTCCCAAGAATCTGCTGCCTTTGTCCTTCTAGATGATCATCGTCAAGGCTTTGGAAGGTGCTGACTAAGGATATTTGGTAAATTCCTGCAGTGCATCTTCTACACACTGCTGATACTGAGGTAACAATTTTCCAGAGACACCTGTTAACCTGATTTTATTATTGTGAGACATGCAATCCCCAAGGTTAAATAAGATGGGTGAACAACCTCCCAGCTCGTTAACTCCTTCATTGGCATTGAAGAAGGCAAGGAAAGACCCATGATAGCAGTTGTGCTCTACACTGTCCATGATTTAATCATTTTTTAAAAAAAAAGAATCATTTATGTTGGATTGGATGAAATATTTGCGTTAACATTAATTTTCTAACAAGAATATTGAAGTAATTGCACAATCCTTTAGTCTGTCATCATTCAAGACAATGTGGTGCTGGAAAAGCACAGCCGGTCAGGCAGCATCCAAGGACCAGGAAAATCGATGTTTCAGGCAAAAGCCCTGCATCAGGAATGAGCCTGGGAGCCTCGGGGGTGGAGAGATAAATGAGAGGGAGTGGAGCTGGGGGCAAGGTAGCTGAAAGTGCAATAGGTGATGGAGGTGGCAATAAAGATGATAGGTCAGAGAGGAGGGTGGAGCGGATCGGTGGGAAGGAAGATGGACAGATGGGATAGGTCATGAAGATGGTGTTGATCTGAAAGGTTGGAACTGAGGTGAGGGGAAAAGAGGAAACTGGTGAAATTCACATTGATGCCATGGGGTTGGAGTGTCCCGAGGTGAAAGATGAGGCGTACTTCCTACAGGTGATGGACGGTAAGCAAGTGGCGATGGAGAAGGCCCAGGACCTGCATGCCCTTGGCAGATTGGGAGGGGGAGTTAAAGTGTTCAGCCACAGGGTGGTGGAGTTGCTTGGTGTGGGTGTCCCAGAGATGTTCTCTTATGTGCTCTGTGAGTAGGCGTCCTGTCTCCCCAATGTAGAGGAGCCCGCATCGGGAGCAACAGATACAGTAAATGACATGTGGAAGTGCAGGTGAAACGTTGATGGATGTGGAAGGCTCCTTTGGGGCCTTGGATGAAGGTACAAGGGGAGGTGTGGGCACAGGTTTTGCAATTCCTGCGGTGGCAGGGGAAGGTGCCGGGAGGTGGGGTGGGTTGTTAGGGGACGTGGACCTGATGAGGTAGTTGTGGAGGGAACAGTCTTTACAGGAAGCAGATGGGGTGGGGAGGGAAATATATCTCTGGTGGTCGGGTCCATTTGTAGGTGGCAGAAATGGCAAAGGATGATGAGATGTATATGGAGGTTAGTGAGGTGGAAGGTGAGGACGAGGGGGATTCAGTTCTTGTTGCAGTTGGAAGGTTGGGGTTCAAGGGTGGAGATGCGGGAAGTGTATGAGATGTGTTGGAGGTCATCATCAACCATGTGGGAGGGACAATTGTGATCTTTAAAGAAGGAGGCTGTCTGGTGTGTTCTGTGGTGAAACCAGTCCTCCTGGGGACAGATGCAGTGGAGGCAGAGGAACTGAGAATAAAGGATAGCATTTTTACAGGAGACAGGGTGGGAGGAGGTGTAATTCAGGTAGCTGTGGGATTGTAGAAGATGTCAGTGTTGAGTTGGTCACTGTTGATGGAAATGGGGACGTCCAAGAAGGAGAAAGAGGTGTCAAAGATGGTCCAAGTGAAGTTAAGGTGAGGATGGAATGTGTTGGTGAAGTTGATGAACTGTTCAACCTCTCATTCAATGGTGTTGCCATCACTGATTCACCATGATCAATTTCGTGGGTGTTACTGTTCAAGTGCTTTGGCTATGATTAAAATGAATAAAAGAAGACATGTCCACTATGATAGAAAGGCAAATGTATTAGTTTTCTCTACTTTAGATATGTTGCAAATGAATGAGTGAATCCATTAGCTGAAACTACTTTAGAAATACGCAAACTAATGAGTTAATCTATTAATTTAAACAACTTCAGGCATATTCAACAAATGTGTCTTCCATCTTTTCATACATTGAGTGCACTTTGTAATAGAGGTAAAAACAATGACTGCAGATGCTGGAAACCAGATTGTGGATTAGTGGTGCTGGAAGAGCACAGCAGTTCAGACAGCATCCAAGGAGCAGCGAAATCGACATTTCGGGCAAAAGCCCTCATTCCTGATGAAGGGCTTTTGCCCGAAACGTTGATTTCGCTGCTCCTTGGATGCTGCCTGAACTGCTGTGCTCTTCCAGCACCACTAATCCAGAATGCACTTTGTAATAGGCAACGTCAAATTGTCACTTTCTGGAGATGGTCATTGCCTGGCATTTGTGTGGCACAAATGTCATTTGCCATTTGTCAGCCCTATCCTGGATATTGTCCAGATTGTGTTGCAAATCATTCTAAACATTGTGCAATCACCAGCAAACATCCCCACTTCTGACCTCATGATGGAGAGAAGGTCATTGATGAAAAAATTGAAGGTGGCAGGACCATGGATATTGGCCTGAGGAACTCCTAAATGAATGTTCTACAATTCATATGACTCATTCCAAAAGCCACAACTATATTTCTCTGTACCAGGTTATGAATCCAACTGGTGGAGAGTTTGTCCCTGATCCCCATTGATTCCAGTATTACGAGGGCTGCTTGATGCCACACTTGTTTGAATGTGGCCTGGATGCCAAGGGCTGCACTTTCATTTCACTTCTGGAATTAGTGCTTTTGTCCATATTTTAACCTAAACTGTGATGGAGTCAAGAGGTGATTTGGCAGAACCCAGACAGCATGTCAATATATAGGTTGTTGGTCAGCAGATGCTCCTTAATAGAACTGCAGATGACAATTTCCATAATTTTATTGATGATCAAGAGTAGTCTGATGCGATGATAATTGGTTGGGTTAGAATTGTTCTACCTTTTGGGTACAGGACATACCTGGGCAATTTGACATATTGTCGGGTAGATGCCCGATTTGTAACTTTATTAGAGTATCTTGGCCAGTGGAGTGGCAAGTTATTGGGCAAACATCTTCAGTGCTTTTGCCAGAGTGTTATCAGGGCCCACATCCTTTGGAGTATTCCGTGCCTCCAAGGTTTCTTTATATCACGTGGAGTGAATTGAATTGACTGAAGATTTGCATTTGTGATGTTAGGGATCACTGGAGAAAGCTGAGATGGATTATCCACTTGACACTTCTGGCTGAAGATTACTGCTAATGCTTCAGCTTTACCTTTTACACTGATGTGTTAAACTCTTCCATCATTGAGAATGGGGACAACTCTGGAGCATCCTCCTCCAGTGATTTATTTAAATGCCCACCATCATCCAAAAAAGGATATTCCAGGACAGCAGATCTTAGATCTGATCAGTTGGTCAAGGGATCACTTAGTTGTGTTTATCCCGTTTACTTCTGCTGTATGACAGGTAAGTGATCTATTTTCTTAGCTTCATCTAGCTGACCTGCACTTTTACGTAAGCATGGTGCTGCTCCTGGCATTTCCTCCTGCATTCTTTATTGAACCAAGCATGATTACATGGGGAAAATGAGTACTATAAATGCTGGAGATCAGAGTCGAAGAGTGTGGTGCTAGAAAAGCACAGCCAATCAGGCAGCATCTGGGGAGCAGCAGAGTCAACGTTTCAAGCATCAGGAACCTCTACATGGCTTGATGGCAATGGCTGAATGGGAATATGTTGTGCCATGAGATTGCAGATTGTGGTGGATTAATATTCTTCTTCTATTGATGGCCCAGAGCACTTCATGCATGCCCAGTCTTGAGTTGCTAGATCTGTTTGCATGGTGATAGTGTAAGAAAACATGATATTCTTAATTGAAGGTAGGATTTCATCTCCACAACAACTGTACAGTGGTCGCACTTACTGATACTGTCATGAACAGATGTATTTGCAGCCAGCAGATTAGTAAGAATGAGGCCTTTCTTTTGCCCCCTCTTGCATTTCCTTCACCTCCTCTTGCGGACTCAGCAGCTGCGTCCTTTAGGACCTGACCAGCTGATCAGTCGTGCTGCTGCACTGCCACTCCTGTTGGTGGACATTGATATCTCCCACCCAGAGTACATTTTGCACCTGTCCTACCGTGGGTGCATCTTCCAAGTGTTGTTCAACATAGATTAGGTTGATTCACCAGCTGACGAAGGATAGATATTGATAAGCAGGAGGTTTCCTTACTCTTGTTTAATCTGAAGCCATGAGACTTGTGGGATCCAGAGTTAATATTGTGATACAACTCTTCTTATTTTGGCAGTGGCCCACAGATGTTAGTAAGGAAGGTTTTCAAGGTTGACCAGGATTGTTTTGCCATTGCCTTTTCCGATGCCTAGGTCAATGCGAGGTTTAGTATGCATTTCTTAAACCAGTTAATGATGTCCTTGCCAAACGCAATCCAGTTGGAATGTAATGGCATAACTGATAATGATGTGAGTTGTTGCTTGGAAAGAATTAACAAGCAGCTGTTTTCACTGACCAAGGTGCATGTCAAGTTTGAAAGTGGAGTTATCCAGCTGTGCAATAAGAAGCAGAAGATGTTAGATTTGTTGGAGAGAGACCAGAGAATACGTATTGACTCTTGATCTGAACAGATACGTAATTTTATTCATTCACAGGGTATGGGCACCTCTGGCCAAGCCAGAACATATTGTCCATCCCCAGTGTCCCAGAGTACAGTTACGAGACAATTACATTGCTGAAGGTCTGGAATCACCAAGTAAGGGCAGCAGTTTCCTTCTCCAAAGAACACGTGTGAACCAGCTGGGTTATTTTGCAACAATTGGCAATGGTTTCATGCTCATCATTGGACTCCTAATTAAAAAATTTTTTATTGAATTTTAACTCTATTATCCACTATGGGGGATTCAAAACTTGTTCTCCAGAACATTACCTGAGACTCTGGATTAATAGATTAGCAATAAAAGTACTCAGCCATCACCTAACCAACTGGGTAGCAAGAGCTGTAGCACGGCTTAAAAACATTTTCCTGTGCTGATACGTACTATTTATGATTGAAGCAAAGTTTCCTGAGTTAAATAGAAATATTTTAAAAAAACAGAATTTGACCCTTCAATCCTGCTTTGTCATTCAAAGTGATCATGGCTGATCATCCTCCTCATTCTGTTTCTACTTTCTCTCTGTATCTCTTGATCCTTTTAATGCTAAGTATTATATCTGTCTCTTTCTTGAAAATGTGTCATATTTTGGTCACAACCACGCTCTGTCACAATGAATTCCATAACTCACCCAATCTATGGATGAATAAATTTCTCCTCACTACAATCCCATCTTGAGACTCTAACTCAGTTTTTGTCTTCACAGTCATCAGGAATATCCAATCGGTATTTATTCTGCCTAGTTATAAAATTACAGGTTTCTATGAGATCCCCTTCTTAACTACTGTGAATAGAGCCTTCATTGATCTAACTCTCTTCATTCACCAGTCTTGCCATCACAGCAGTCAATCTGGATAACATTTGTTTACATTTGCACTCCCTCCCTAGCCAGGACAACCTTCCTCAGGGGAGACGGAAAGTGCACCCAGTATTCCAGACTCTGAATTGCTTTGATAGAGAACATACTTCTATGGCTAGTCGAGTTCTGCTTTTAATCAATGGTACCCTCCAAAATGTTGACAGTTTGGGAATGGTATGCTCGGAGCAATGCTTAGATTTCCTTCTTTTGAAGGTGAACATTGGCTGGTAGTTGTGCGGCAGAAATGCTACTTCCACTTAGTTTGCTCATAGACTTTGCAGTGCCTCCAGCCATTTCTTGATATCATGTGGACTGAATTGAATTGGCTGAAGATTGGCATCTGCAAAGCCTGGAAGGTCCGGAGAGGATTGTGCTGGATTATCTACTTGGCAATTCTGGCTGAAGATTGTATCAAATGCTTCAGCCTGATCTTTTGCACTGGTACACTAGCATTCACCATAATGGAGATACTTATTGAGTCTTTTTTCTCCAATGATTAGAGTCATAGAGTCACAGTGATGTACAACACAGAAACAGACCCTTCAGTCCAACCTGTCCATGCTGACCAGATATCCTAAACTAATGCATTCCCATTTGCTAGCACTTAGCTCATATCCCTCTAAACCCTTCCTATTCATATACCTATCCAGATGCATTTTAAATGTTGTAACTGTACTAGCCTTGAACACTTCCTCTGGCAGCTCATTCTTTGCATAGATCACCCTCTACATGAGAAAGATGTGCCTTAGGTCCCTTTTAAATCTTTCCCCTTCCACTCTAAATCTACTCCCTCTGGTTCTGGACTCCCCCAACCCAGGGAAAGGTATTTTCTATTTACTCTATCTGTGCCCCATAATTAAGCTCTGTCTGCCATTCCAAAGCCCATTGTTGTACTCTGAGGTAACCTCCTTCACTGTCCACTACATCTCCAGTTTCGGTATCATCTGCAAACTTACTAACTATACCTCCTATGTTTCAATCTAAATATAAATGATGAAAAGCAATGAACCCAGCACCGACTATTGTGGCACACCATTGGTCATAGGCCTGCAGTCTGAAAATCAACCCTTCAACACCATCGTTTGTTTTCTGCCTTCAGGCCAATTCTGTATCCAAAGGGCTAGTTTTCCCTGTATTCAATGTGATCAAAGTTGCAAACCAGTCAACTATGAGGAACATTGTTGAATGCCTTACTGACATCCATATCTATATCACATCCACTGTTCTGCCCTCAACAACCTCTTTGTTACTTCTTCAAAAAACTCAATCCAGTTAGTGAAAAATAATTTCCCACACTCAAAACTATGTTGACTATCCCTAATTGGTCCTTTCTGACCCAAATACATGTAAATCCTGTCCATCGGGATTCACTCCAACAACTTGCCTACCACTGATGTCATTGTTTATTTATCCTTCACCCATTCATGACTGGATGTGGGCAGGACTGCAGAGTATAACTCTGATCAATTGGTTATGGAAGCACTTGCTGCTTAGGCCATTTGGCATGCAGGTAATCCTGTCTGTAGCTACAACCATTAGACACTTAATTTCTGGGTATACCTAGTCATGCCCTGACAAGCCTTTCTCCACTCTTTATTGAGCCACGTTTGATGTCAATGGTAAAATTGGCTATATTAAGGTGTTCTCAATGTGAATGCAGGATTTCATCCCTTCATATACTATCATGAACAAATTCATCTGTGCCAAATAAGTTGGTGATGTTGAGGTCAAATATTTTTGCTCCCTCTCGTTGGTTCCTTCACCACCTCCTGCAGACCAAATCTGACAGTTTTGCCTTTTAGAACTCAACCAGCTCAGAATGATTCGGCTGAGCCATTTTTAGTGGTAGACATTGAAGTCCCCACCCAGAGTGCATTGTGTGCCCTTGCCACCCTCAGAGTTTCCTCCAAGTGCTGTTCAACTGCTGCCTGGCAGCGCCAGAGACCCGGGTTCAATTCCTGCCTCAGGTGACTCTCTGTGTGGAGTTTGCACATTGTCCCCGTGTCTGCGTGGGTTTCCTCCGGGTGCTTCGGTTTCCCCCCACAATCCAAAAATGTGCAGGTCAGGTGAATTGGCCACGCTAAATTTCCCGTAGTGTTAGGTGAAGGCGTAAATGTAGGAGAATGGGTCTGGGTGGGTTACGATTCGGCGGGTCGGTGTGGACTTGTTGGGCCGAAGGGCCTGTTTCCACACTGTAGGGAATCTAATCTAATCTAATCTAATATAAACATGGAGAAGTATTGATGAATTAGCGTGGTTTTTGTGGAGGGTGGGAGGCGGTGAGGCAGCAGGAGGAAAGGGCTGAGGGTAGATGATATATTGTTAGCAGTAGGAGAATTTCTTCACCATTTTTATCCTGATGCCATGAAATGTCAAAAGGTCTGGAATTAGTGTTGAGAACTTCTAGGCCAGCATTCTCTCAACAGCATATGATTGCATTACCACCTTTGCTGACCTTGTCCAGTTAGTTGGACAGAACAGACCACAGGAAAGTGATCACATTGTTTAGGACATGGTGTTTAAAGTATGATTCTTGAGTATGACTTTGTAGGCTTCTGCTGGGCTAGGCTGTGAGACACCTTTTCCAATTTTGGAACTCAGATGCAAGCAAGAGGACAGGAGAACTGAGCTTGTCATTGTTATTTTGGTACTTTATTGGATGTCAGGTGGTCTATCGGATGTAATTCTTTATATCTCTGATTGATGTAAGTGAATGGTTTGTTAAGACATTTCAGAGGACAGTAAAGAATTAATCACATCTTGGTCAACTGGTTTCTTTCACTAAAGGACATTTGTGAACCTGATGAGTTAATTAGTCGAATTTTAATGCCAGGTTTTGTGCAATTCTGATCTGCTGTGGTCAGACACCCAATTCCCAAGACATTACTTGGATGTTTGGTTGCTAGTCCAACCATAATACCACTAGTCATCGCCTCCACACAAATTAATTAAACTTAACTTTATAGTTATTTTCATCAATTTGTTTAGATTTGTTATGACACAATTCTATGAAATGTGGAAATTGAACCTGGATCATCTGACATGGAGTTAGGTGTTGTATGAGTGTACCCATAGACCCTGAGCTTGATTCAAATTCATCTGAGATACAGCAACTTTCAGTTCACCAAAATTTGAATTCTCTCCCATTATGTTTATGCTTAGTTGTCCTTGTCAACTTCCAAGACGATTTCAAGATAGTTTGTAAACAACCTGTTCAGAGATATTATCACATACCTCTGGGTGAGTCTTGAACACAGGTTTCCTGGCCCAGAGGAGGGGCACTAACACTACATCATAGAGTCCCAAGACTAATCAAACTCTGATGATATTATCAAAAAGCTGTTAGCCAAAGGGTGCACATCTTACATGCACATGATTTTCAGAAGTTTTTAATCACGTGCAAGAGAAGCAAATTGCAGATCAAGTTGCAGAGAAGCTAACAAGCAAAAGTAGCAAAGATAAATTGCGATTGAAGAGCAACCAATATTCTAATGTTTGAAACAGGAAGGCCATTATGCAAAGTAAGGTTTTAGAAACTAAAATGTTTTAATGGATAATTAGTTGGTTAAATTGATTGAGGGTTTTGACTTCCCCGAGATGCCTGGATATCTCCACTCCCATGACCAACACATTACAACAGCATGGGCGAGCAGAGAGAATCTCGGTGTAAGGTCTCATTCAAAATATTGTGACTCCAGAACAGAAATACTCTCTGATGTGTTGCAGTACAATGTCAATCCAGTTTGTTGAGTTTGTTGGAAACGTTCTTGAATTACATTGAAGTGACAGTTGGAACCATAAAACCACTTCTGACATCTGTTCACGAGTTTTCTCTTATCAGTCTAGCATCAGACGGAAGAGGAGGATTTGTGATTTTGAAACAAAACATAATTATCAACAAAAAATGATGCTTCCTTAAAGAGGCAAGAAATGAATTGGCAGAAAAATAAAATTCTTTCAAGACCATGTCTTTGCTACATTTCATTAATATGCAAACAATTGAACTGTTTGCCTCAAATTTTAACTTCGAAGAAGTAATGCCCTATTTTACTCTGCCCCCCACCTCTGCGATTGTCTCCCATCTGTGTTCTACCCTGCTTCCCACATTGCTTCCTCTGCTGCAATCCCAGATTCATCCCCACTGTGAAAGAAGAAATGAAGAATACTGACAATCTAATTAACTGATTTTAATAGATGCAAAAACAATATTAAGAATCAATTTCATATTTAGTCAAAAAAATCTGTGTAGTCCATTTTAGCATTAAAATTTGTGACATTACATTAGGATTACAGTATCTTCTTTCAGCAAATACATTTACTTCACCGACATGAAATTACAAAGCTTGGTGGAATAAATGAAGATCCTTGGAAGTCATTTAACCATCATGTGCTTCTTTGAATTTCTATCTTTTCTCAACAAGATAATATAACATTTGGGGGAAAAAATACAGAAAACTAGTCCAAAGCTGGATGCTAAAATAGCAAAGACTTCCACAGCTACAGCGTATTTACCAGGGGAGCTGATATATGCTGGAATAAAAGTTAGCCACACAGCACAAAAGATAAGCATACTAAAAGTGATGTGTTTAGCTTCATTGAAATTGTTTGGAAGTTGACGAGCTAGAAAAGCAACCACAAAACACACACAAGACAGAAATCCAATATAACCCAGTACACAATAAAAGGCAATTGGCGAACCTACATTGCATTCAAAAACAATTATTTCAGTGAAATAATCACTGTTCTTTAGAGGATAAGGAGGTGATATTCTTAGCCAGACTGAGCATATTACACATTGTACCAGTGTAAGGACACACACAGATAAGCGCTGCTGCGCAGGTCCAAACCACCTCATCATGTTATTGCTGGGAAGGACTGCATTAAATGCCATCACCACAACAACTGTTTTACTCAAAACACATGAAATGCAAAAAACAAAAATTACACCAAATGCTGTGTGTCGCAATATACAGGACCAGGTGGAAGGTTCTCCAAGGAACGTCATTGAACACAGAAAACACAAGGTTAATGCACAAAGAAGCAAAAAACTCAACTCGGAGTTGTTTGCTTTAACAATTGGAGTGTTTCTGTGAACATAAAACAAAACAAATACACTGATTGTGATGGAGGCTCCAAGAAATGCCAGAGTCACCAAAATAATCCCCATTGGATCTCCAAAGGAAAGAAACTCAATGTCCTTTAATATGCATTCATCTCGTCTCCAGTTGGACCGGTATTGCCGTGGGCATTTAATGCAATCTGATGAATCTAAATGGAAGAAAATGAAAATGAATCTAGGTTTTTATTTATTTTAAAAAAACTAGAAGCTAGAAAGAAAAATCTGTGTTTATACTAACTTATACAGATGTCAAAGAAATCAGCAGAAATACCTCCCCTGCTCTCGTTTTGCTAATAACACTGCAATTAGAGCAATAATATGCTTAATATTTACAATTCAATGAAAACTGAAGTGTGTTCTTTATGTGCGTTCTTTTAGCGAATCCCATTGTTGGTCCTTACCAGTAATGTTGCTAATTTCACCATCGGCGCATTTTATGCAGTCAAAGCAACAAACGGGTTGCCCTTTCCTTGTTGCTTTCCTTGTCCCTTTGGGGCAGCTTTCAGAGCAAACTGCTCTTGGAACCTTATAAAGAAGACAAAGTTTTCTTTAATTATCCTGTAACATTGTAATTTTCATATTGTATTGCAGAATTGTGCTAAAGCGAATTCAACACAACATAAACCTATTAGCTTCACATTTGTTGCAGAATGTTATTGGCGTCCATAAGGAATATCGGAAACACTTAAGACTTGGTATGAGATGCTACTGCACACCTCTGAAGCAGGTGGGATCCAGGGATTCCTGCTTTTGAGATAAGGACATTTCCACTGCTCCACAATGTCCCCATGTACTGAAGCCACTAGGAGCATTTTCCCAATCGACATTTTCAGAGATGCTCTTACACGTCTCTGCAGCAGGTGGTTTTTGAACCCACGTCTGCTGATCTAGAGATAGAAGCACTTCCACAAAAGCCCTTACTAAGGCCTTCAAAAAAATTGAGCTGTTTCGAAAGTGGCGAGGCAATTTGGGACAGGTCTAACTGGAATTTCTACGGAAGTTCTTGAAGATGCAGCGTGGAAATTAAACCGTCAAGAACATGACTGCATTTTTATCCATTATAACTACAGAGCTGGGATTGAAGGTGGAGGACGTTTTACATGGACTATATCAAACCATTGTTCGAACACATCTGGATTACTGTGTTCAGCTCCGGCTCTGAAAGCCAATTCTGAAAGGTTATACGAGCATGAGAAAGGGGTGCAGCCGATATTCACCAGAAAGTTGCCAGGGTTACCGGATGGGATTCTGTGGAGATATTTTGTAAATTAGGGTGCATTATGATGTAATTTGATTATTGTTCTGCAGTGTTTCAAAGAAACTGTGAGAATCGATAGATAAAATCTTTTCTGCTCTCAAGGAAGTTAAATGACAATCCCAGTACGGTAACAGAGGTGTTTACATCCAGTGAAGAAATAAATGCACAGTAAACTTTCAGCAAATGAATGGTAATCAGGAGACTACTGCTTTGTTATCAGTTATCTCCTTGAGGGGAGAAAGTCTGCCGACCATTGTGTGTTTCCAAATTAACACCAATGTATTTGACTCCTAAATGCTCTGCAAATCTTCGGTCAATTCACTCAACTGAGGGCAATTCGGGATAAGAAATGAACATCTTCTATGCCAGCGGTAACCACATTCTGCAACTGAATTAAAACAAAACATCCGGGGCATAAACTTTAAACCAGAGCCGATGCCTGACGGGGAGAATGGAGGAAGTACGTATTCACGCAAAGGGTGTTGGCGTTGCAACAAGTGCTGGCTCAATTAACACTTCTAAATACCAGATCCAGAGATTTTTCTAGGGTACGATGCTAAGAGTCATGCTCTTATCTGTTGGTGCTACAGGTAGGATGTGCTGAGTAGCCTGTTTTAGCATTGGTTCTCTGCACTGGAGCTCGGATGTTTGGTTTCTTGCGGTGCAACAGTAGAGTCCCCACCACTGAGCCTGTAGACCCGGATTCAATTCCTATCCGATTCAGAAGGGCGTGATAACATCTCTGAAGAGATTGATTGATTTCTGTTTAATACAACCAATGCGTCTATCTTATTGACTGTATTTGGATTTTACACAGAACAGATCACTAGGACATAGTTCATCAATTCGTGAAGCAAGCACTGTTCAAATATAACGATGTGTCTGAAACAAAATTACTTTTCGAATTATCAATTTGATTCTATTAATATTTGAATTAAAGAAAGAGCTTTGTTTTACTCGGTGCAAAGCAAAATATACATGTCATGAGAGTGTAAAGTGTCTGTAGATACAAACTTGAAGAAAAAAATGCCTGTTGATCTGTTGCGTCGTAAAGCAAGGATGATAATTCCACCACACTGTTAAATGGAGACAGCCACTTGCTATCATCTCAATTTAATCAAAAGTCGGCTGGTAATTGTACAGTTCCATTCGACATGAAAATATTCGGATAAGATTGTAAGGGAGAAAATAAAACGAGTGGGTTTTTTTTGCCAAAATACTCTTGGAGTCATTTTACGTTTCTTGACCTTATATTGTAAATGTATGATAACGTTATTGACAATTTTTAAACAACTTTCAGCTTAAGAAAGTAAACGATGAAACATTTTGCGATAGAGACTTTTTTATCATAAGGCAAGGGATTTTTGTAAGTCACTATCACTCAATTCTACATTGATCAGTATAAATCTATTTAGACTGTTGCAGATGACTCTTGATAATCGCGATTCTGAGCACGCATTTCTTGTTTCTCTACCGAGTTTTCCTTTCAGGCACACTGTTAGATTTCGGGGTAATCTCTCACCAACAATGATTCCGCTCATTGGATTTTGAATTTTCCTTTCCAATCCAATCAGTAATTCGTACATACAAAACGCATTGGTTTATTTACTGATCAAAGATAACAATCATTGAAGAGATTTTCTAAGTGGCAGTGCCCTGTCACTGATTCTTATTCAGGGTTTTGCAACATTGTTAGAAAGAAATGTATTTGCTGATTTTCCAATTTTCAAATAGTTTGTCGGATTTGATTTTGTATTCAAATAAAAAGTAGAACTGCGCATGTCAAGATCTGAAGCAAAAACAGAAATTGCTGGAGAAACTCAGCAGGCCTGGCAGCATCTGTGGGCAGAAAGTAGAATTAAAATATCGAGTCTGGCGACTTCATAAGTTTTGAACTATGGTCACCGGACCCGAAGCGTTAATATTGCCATCCCCTCACACATGTTGCCAAACCTATTACTACAGCAATTTCTGTCTTAGATTCTGTATTACTTCTGTGCCTATAAACTCAATAATCCTGGCATTTAATTTGTGATTTTTCTTCCTGCATTTCCTTTTCTATGTGCTCTCGATTTCGATTATCCCGTTTTATGCGCTTTTTGACAAGAAGTTAGGACTTCTTACAAAGCCAGAAGAGGGGAATTCAGCGTGGTGAGGCATGCACAAAACAGGGCGTATAAGAGAGCAGAGTGGAACGTGACTGAAACTCCTTTGAAGGTGATTGAGATTAATTATGATGTCAAAAATATGAGAACTGAAGAAGGAGTGCACCCACTACCAAAGACAGCAATTTAGTTTGGCCTCGCCCATTTTTAGGCAAGTCGACAGCTCTAACCCATCGCCACCCGAATAATTCTGCCAAGCAATGGCGAATCGTTCAGCTGAAATTCTGGAGAGCAAAATTTCCGACTCGTTCAACTTTCCAGGTGGATATTATCTGGGAAGTTTCTTGACTGTTTAATCTCTGAACTCCTTTTCCCAATCAGCATAGGAGAAGTCACATTTGCTGGCAAGCTGAGTAACTGGCTTTCCGTGAAGTGCTATCGGTCTAAGGTAGATATCATCGCTGATATAGTTCTTAGGGAGCGAGGGAGGTAGCATGGTCCCTATAATTCGCAAATCTTCAACTTAAACGTTTAGAAAACAATCTAGATATCTGACTCAAGGATTTCACTACATCAAATTGATAACGCTATTGATGATGAGTTTAAAGAAACGATGAAAATCCCGCGTTCGGGGGTATTCGCGAAGTTAACCACCTATTGTTTCCTTCTGCTTTAATACATGTATCACAGTCTTTAAAGATGTGTAAATTTTTGCTATAAATTCTGTGTGTTAGGATTGAGCCCTCCATTACCACCTGATGAAGGAACGTCGCTCCGAAAGCTTCCAATTAAACCTGTTGGACTATAACCTGGTGTTGTGTGATTTTTAACTTTGCATTTCCAGGCAGCACATTCTAATCAGTGTGGAATTTCAAGACAAGCTAACTCAGTGAACGTGAATTGGAGATGCTGTTGGACTAGGGTGTACAAAGTTAAAAATCACACAACACCAGCTTATAGTCCAACAAGTTTAATTGGAAGCACTAGCTTTCGGAGCGCCGCTCCTTCATCAGGTGGATGAAGGAGCAGCGCTTCGAAAGCTAGTGCTGCCAATTAAACCTGTTGGACTTTAACCTGGTGTTGTGTGATTTTTAACTTAATTCAGTAAAGTGCATGACTGTTAAGCTTGGTCTTATCCACGCCATTAGGCGCACTGTTGTTACTGTCCATACCGTCATCTGATCTCCACTCCAAACAACTGTTTCATCCTTTATCGCAATTTCATGGCCTGGAGGGGCAGATCCGTCATAAACTCCAACACTGACGATGTCCACGCCGCCAGCCGCGTTGGGTTGCCAGTTTACGATGTCATAGGTAGCTACTGGATCTCCATTGTCATCAAAATAGACGTTCTCACCGATCTTGGTCGTGAAATTGACTGTTTTCATATAATGCAAAAGCTTTAAAATGGAGCAAAGTATTCAGACGTTAACAGAAACTTGGAGCATTTAATATCGTATTTAATTTGTATAAATGTTTTGAAGTGAAAGTAGTTTAAATATATCGATACTTAAAATGTTACTTAGGAATTAACAATGTTGACTCCTTACCTGCCAGGGTTGAAAACTTGAGATATTTGCACAACCTTTTTGCAGAAATTGATTTTTGCCACTTTTACAAGACAGCATGTCATGAATGGCGTGGGCTATTGCATATGTAGCTTTATATACATTGTAAGTAACCCGATACTGTGAGACATCAGTAAGTTCATTGCGCGTCATCCGCAAACTTTCTCGTCCTGTACATTCCTTCCTCATAGTGTAGCGAACTTGATCTGTTGTGTTCACTGTGCCCCTCAGTGCACAGCCGAAAGTTGATTCCCAAAACTCCTTCACTAAACGGTTACCTGGATACATGGAAGGATGGACGTCCATGAGAAATTCTCTCAGTCCTGGTATATCTACCTGGCGAATTGCAACTCCGATCGTGCCGGCGACAAACCGCCTGCTTTTATCCTGGGGTAAAAAGTGTGAAGATACCCAAGCCTCGCTTCCTATCCATTGTATACCAGTCACATTCTGTCGTACGATTTCATTCAATAAAACTGTCATCTCAGCTGGTGCAACAAATGCCACGACAACTTTGGTTGAAGATTTCCGTACAGTGTCTACGATTCGAAGTAGCTTGTCTCTGTGGTAGCTTCTGTGAATAGACTCGGAGAAAGCAATGCAAACTCCTAATGGTTGGACAGTTTCGGTGAAAGCTTGCATCCCAAAGTTGCCATAATCATCGTCGTTTCTAACCATCCCGATCCACGTCCAACCAAAGCGTTTCACCAGATGGGCTAAGGCTCTTGCCTGAAAGTAGTCACTCGGTATGGTTCTGAAAAATGATGGGTATTCCTTCCTGTTACTCAGGCATGCACAGGTGGAAAAGTAGCTGACCTGTGGAAAATTGAGATTGAACCCGATTACATTTTCCTATTTATATTTTTATAGTTCCTGTTAAAGGCAATACACTCTGTACAGTCTGTGTTATTACAAAAGCCCGGGAAGCAATTTCGATCATGCTACAACTGGGAGAAGCATTGAGGTTACAGTAAATTCTGATGCATGTCTAAAATTGGAAGCATTTCCAATTGTCCAGGGTTTTTTTTTAACGAAATTTCGGGGCTTTACTTGCCTTTTGGGCTTTTGTTATAAAATTACAATCTTTGGAAAAAGCAAAGGTTAAGTTGAATGATTCAGTTAGTATTGGGTTTCACGTATTTGGATCATATAAATATTCGAACCTGCTGTCCCCAAAGCAAGGAAAATCATCTCATTTGTATGCACGAAAGAAAAATATTAATGGGGGAGAAGGCAGTAAGTTTGGGATATTTGGAAAGTTCCTTCAAAAATATTATATACAGAATGGGGGCTAGACAAACTCTTCATGTGTCGAATAATTCTGTGATTCAATAATATAACATCTTAATTCCTTCCTTTAATATAATTTTGGCAACTTAAGTTGAACTAATGCACGGGATAATTAGCAATAGGCAACAAAACCTTGCTTACCAGTGACATCTACATCCAATGAATAGAAAAGCTCCCTATTGATAACACTTTTACATTCTCATCAATCTTTAGATAAGTAAGTTTCTTGTCAATTACCTTTTGGGTTTCTTGGCGATTGTCTTGTATTGATGTTTCCAGTTGTGGGCTTCCCCACAAAACGTAGCATGGGCGCATTTCATCAACATCTTCCTTAAAGATAAATACCTCCTAAATTACCCCCTTGACCTACTTTGCACCTCGCCCTATCAACATACAATCTATTCTTTTCTCCATCTGGCTTCTCCTTAGTTACACCTATGCTACTCCCCACAAACATAGCAGATGATCTACCTCCTTGCTTACTGACTGATGAGCTCGATTTTACCTGAATTTCTTACTGAGATCATTAGTAGCTCCCATATTTTTGTGGCCATTAGTTCTGTTCATCCACATAAGTGGATGATCCACATAAGTCTAACCTAACGAAATGCTGCGTAATCTCTTTTGGGACGTCATTCAGCCTCTCTTTTCTAGCCCTGATCGCATTATGTAGCAATGGTCAAATTACTGTTATTAATTGCAGTCTAAACGGTTTTTATTTTGTTGCACTTAATCACGAATAAGAAACAAAACGAAAATCATGTAATCAATGTGCATTAACTAAGCTGCACTATCAATATTACTGTATGCTGTTGCAGTTGCTGGCAATATTAGTTAGCGACTGGATACAGTTATGCTAAGAAATAGTCCCAGTGAAATTTTCGGAGAAAGATGAACATTAGTGTCTCGTTTTAGGACAGTAAATAGAATAACCTTGAAGAAAGGTCATTGGAACCGAAGCGTTAACTCTGCTTTCTCTGCACAGATGCTGCCAGACCGCTGAGTTTCTCCAGAAAATTATGTTTTATTTTGTTTTAATTTATTAAATAGAATGAACCTAGTCCTGTTTAAATAATATGATCATTGGCTAATGTATATCTTACCATGGGAATGCTGAAAGGACCGATTAGGGTAGCCATTGCTATAGACTGCGAGGATCCAGAGTCACCGACGATGGCTGAAACTGCAGATGACCTTTGGCAATCGGAAGACTTGCCTTCACCGCTGTTTAGAAACTCAAAGGTTGATCTCAGAGTTAAAGGTGGCATGGTACAGGTGTCATAAATCCGGTAACCCAGGGTAAGATTAGGAAGTAGCTTTGGGTTCCTGTTGATTTCGTCAATAGCGAAAATCATCGTCAGCACGAAACGAAAGGCTCAGAACCAAAAGCTGTGGAGAAAAGAAACAATCTGAGTTGACAAAATAAATATTTTTCTTTAAATTTCACATTTGGAAACTGCCCGAAATCATCTTGTTTAGTTATACAATTATTTTATTTTAGGACATTGCATTCAAGAACCTAAAGGTTGCTCTTAAAGCACATGTCAATCACTAAGCAACAAATGAAGACGGCGTTCAGCAAAGTATATATCCCTGCTGCCTACAGGGCGGAAAGAGGTTATTCGGCCCATCGAGTCTGCACCGACCCTCCGAAGAATATCCCATCCACATCCATAACCCTGCCCTCGTCGTGTAACCCCGCTTAGGTTTAGAATGGCTAACCCACCTGGCTGTGTATCCTTGGACACAACGGGGCAATTTACCACTGCCAATTCACCTAACCCGCGCAGATACGGGAAGGTCGTGCAAACCCCACGCAGATAGTCGTCCGAGGCTGAAATTGAACCCGGGCCCCTGGTGACATAACAGAGCCACGATGCCGCCCACAATTACGCTCTTTTTCGCAAAAACATTATTTCGACAATCTTCATCGCCTTCCTGAAAAATAAAGGCTCTCACGTGCTTCCCGACAGATACTAGCGAAAACACAATATGCAATTATCTCAGTGCGTTATGGGTGCGAGCAATTTGTTGACCTGCTCCGCGAGACAACGTCGCTGATTACGAACAACATTATTCTTCCTGGGGAAATAATTCTAATCGATATTTCAAAACCTTGAAAAATCATCCAATGCACTCCACAAGCAAAGAACGAAATCGGTCACTGCGGTTCTGTCGACATGTAATCTGCACAAGAAGAAAAATTCCCCAAAACTTCGGGTAGGAACTGGAAGTTTGGAATAAAGATGTGTAATGTGCAATGTGGCTGCAACGTTGCAGCCACTGATTACGAAACTCGAGAGATATTTGTTCACAAAGAACAAATCTGGCGGCAGTTCGTGTACATCTGTGTTTAATAACAAAAACAAGATATCCCAACAATTTCTAACTTTCACAGGTGCAAAGCCTGTAAGGTTATATTTCACTTCTACTGTTTATTTGTGACACATTGAACGCAGAAAACAAAGCACCTTGTTGTAGTTCAATGTAATTGATTACCGTCATTCGCAATAGGAATCTGAAAAGTTTAAGATGTAGAGCGAAATATAAGCTCTCACTTACTTTCTGCACTTTACCACTTCGGGCCTTCTTTGAAAGGAAGGATCCAGGCGATCAACATTGGTGTGCACACTGAACACTCCGCCGATAATAATGTCGCCTTCTTTAGACAGGCCAACCAAGTCATCAGCTCCCCATTGTTGACAGATTGGCTCAGTCTTCAACAGCATAGATGCAAGAAGGGATAACGTTAAAACGAATGACAAAATGTAATGCATCATTAGATTTCTAACTGGCTCTTTTTTAATGGACATCTCACGTGTTTATATATTGCTCCATGTAATGAAAATCTCCCAAGTACAATGCCATAAATACATTGATCTCACAATACGCAAACTCCCAAAAGAAATCAAATAACTTCAATTTGCCTGGGGTGTAGCAGAAGAGTGCAGGATCAAATTATAATGATGCTATTATCTATTCTTGAAGGGAAAAGTGAATGGTTGTCAGTGTAGCTCAATTTTCAGTTTAAAGACAAGTGATTTAAAGACATTTCTAACAAAGGAGACCTGCAAAATCTTTGCTATTGAAATAGTAACCTAACTGCAATGTTACTTCTATAAATACAGGGTTCCTGATACACCATCCTGTAGTCCTGAACAGAATCAAAACATCTCACTACAAAGAAAATGACATTAAGTGCTCATGTGTCAAAGCTGCCCCAGTAGAACAAGGATTTTTCTGTTAAGAGTCTGACTTGTGAATTGGTTACAATTATAGAAAGTGACACATACTTGGAAATTGTTAGATTCTGAGTTGGGAAAACAGCTTTACATCAGATGGGCTCAAATGTGCTCCATGAACACACCCTCTAAGTCGTAAAATAATACCTGCTCTCATGTCAGCATCAATTGTCCAAGTAAAATTTCCCAGCTAACAAACTTGTCCATGGTAAAGATTGTTTAAGATTCAAAATTTGAAGCAACATCTTTACTGCTTTTTCCATGAGTCTGTGTCTCTGTGGTAAATATGCTTTCAAGCCATAGAAATTGTGGAAGGTATAAACTATTAAAATCCTTTTTAGTGAGAGAATCAATACAAATTTTCCTTTATTTCACCCAACAACATTCTAAAACATTTGAATATCCCAAATGTACACAGTCAGTACAAAACTAAAAGTTGAATAACAAAACATATTGAATTATATTAAATAATTGTCACTCCATTTTAGCAGTTTAATCTGTTCCAACATCTCATCTCCACTCATGCCACTTTTTCAAAGGTACTCCATCCTTCCCCTCCCATCCCTCCGATGCCATCTCCATCTAATCACTTAATCCTCTTCTGCAATTCCCATTACAGTCTTGTCATCCGTATCCCCAACCCCACCCTGCCATAAAATCAGCAACAAGAAAGTGCTATAAAGCAGCATTTACTCACAATAACCTACTCATTAATTGGATGTAGGTTTGCTCACTGAGCTGCAAGGTTCATTTCATTACCCCTGAGAAAAGGAACCGGAAGTGACTTCACCACAGGAAGTAACATCACCACAGGAAATGACATCACCAACCCAAACATATAAATAAAAAGCAGAAATTTTCAGCATTGCCTTGCCTGAGGCCCACTGAAGATGTTGCCTAGTAGGATAACGAAATATGTGGAAATGAACCTCGCAGCTCAGTGAGCAAACCTACATCCAAAATCTCAACCTGAGCTAAAAATCTCCTCAAAACTCACAAAGACCTATTTGCATCCCACTTTCACTAATCAGCTCTTGGCCTTATTTAGCTGTGCCCATTGCCTGTTACATGATTAGCACAAATAGTAATTATCATTTAACAGGTACAATGTTAGATTTGTTTATGCATGGACTCAGACTGCTTCAATATCTGAGGATTCCCAAATGGTGCTGAGCATTGTGCAATCATCAGCAAACACAGAAAGTTCCAATATAGGAGCAAGAGTAGGCCACTTGGCCAATTCAGTATGCTCAGCCATTCAATATGATCACAGCTGATCATTCAATTCAATACCCTGTTCCCACTTTCTCCCCATTCCCTTTGACCATTTAGCTCTAACAATTGTATTTCAAAACCTTTCGGGTTTGATAGCACCCTCTGGAGCAGAGAATTACATAAGCTCTTCACTGTCTTGGTGATGAAAATTCTTCTCACCTCAGTCCTAAACAGCCTACCTTAGACTGTGACTCCTGTTTCTGGACACCTTAGTCATTAGAAACATCTTTCCTGCATGTATACAGTCCAGTCCTGCTCAAATTTTGTAGGCTTCTACCAAATCCCTCCTCAATCTTCTGGACATCAATGAATATAGTCCTTGCCTATCCAGTCACTCTTCATATATCAATCTTGCCAGAACATCTTTCCTCAGATGTGGAGACCAAAAATGCACATAATGTCCCACGTTCGGTCTCATCATTGCTCAATATGATTACATCACGACATTCCTGCACTTGAATCCTTCCACAATGAAGACCAACATGCCATTTGCAGACTTCATTGCATGCTGCATCGTCAAGTCTACTTTCAGCAACTGGTGTACAGCAACACCCAAGTCATGATACTGTGGTGTGTGACTCCAAAGGTGAAATTTCCAAAACAGATCATTAAGGGGTAATTGGACATGGTCATAGGCAATTGAGGGAGAATGGAAGAATAGATGAACACAGGTTGGTTTGGAAGTGAATGCATTGGCGTAGAAATGGGCAATTTCTCAGTGACACCTGGACTTGTTTTTGACCACCAAACACAGAGGAATAGAATCATAGAGCCATAGAGATCTACAGCATTAAAACAGACCCTTTGGTCCAACTCATCCATGCTGACAATATATCCTGAACTAATCTATTCCCATCTGCAGCATTTGACACACATCCCTCTAAACCCTTCATACTGATATACCCATCCTTTTAAATATTGTATTTGTACCAGCCACCATCACTTCCTTTGGCATCTCATTTTATACATGCACCATGCTCTGCATGAAAATGTTGACCCTTACATCCCTTTTAAATCTTTCCCCTCACCTTAAACCTATGTTGTCTAGATTTCAGATACCCACATCCCTGGAAAATGACCTTGACTATTCACCCTATCCATGCCCCTCATGATTTTACATACATCTGTAACGCCACCTCTCAGCCTCCAATGCTCTACGGAAAACAGCCCTAGTGTATTAAGCTACTCCCTATAGCTCAAACACCCGAGCCCTAGCAACATCCTTGAAAATGCTTTCTGAACTCTTTCAAGTTTCACAACATCCTCCCTATAGCTGGCACACCAGAATTGCATGCAGTATTCCAAAAGTGGCCTAAACAATGACCTGTACAGCCACAACATGACTCTCAACTTCTATACTCAATGCACTGATCAATAAAGGCAAGCGTACCAAATGTTTTCTTCACTATCCTGTCTACCTGCGATTCCACTTGCAAGGAACTATGAACTACAGCCTAAGATCTCTTTTTTCAGCAACACTCCCCAGGACCTTACCATTAAGTGTATAAGTGCTGCCCTGATCTACCTTTCCAAATGCAGCACCAACATTTCTCTAAATTAAATTCCATCTGCCACCCCTCAGTCAATTGACCCATCTGACCAAGATCCTGTTGTATTTTGAGGTAACCTCCTTCACTGTCCACTATACCTCCAATTTTGGTGTCACCTGCAAACTTACCAACCAAACCTCCTATGTTCATACTCAATCATTTATATAAATGAGGAAAAGCAGTGGACCCACCGGTCACAGGCTTCCAGTCTAAAAATCAACCCTCTAACACTACCCTCTGTCTTCTACCTTCGAGCCAGTTCTGTATGCAAATCATTAGTTCTCCCTGTATCCTATGTGATCTTACCTTGCTGACCACTCTACCATGAGGAAATTTGTTGAACACCTTTTTGAATTCAATATAGATCACGTCCACCACTCTGCCCTCATAAATCCTCTTTGTTACTTCTTCAAAAAACTCAATCAAGTTAGTGAGACACGAGTTCCCATGCACAAAGTCATGTTGACTATCTTTAATCAGTGCTTGCTTTTCAAAATGCATGTAAATCCTGTCTCTCGGGATTCCCTTTAAAAGGTTGCCCACCAGCAATGTCAGCTGACTGGTCTATCATTCTCTGACTTTTCCTTATCACCCCTCTTCAATAGATAGCCAACTTCGAGTCTTCCAGCGCTTCATCTGTGGCTATGATACAAATCTCTCAACAAGGGGCCCAGAAATCACTTCACTAGCTTTCCACAGTGTTCCACGATACACCTGATCTGGTCCTAGGGATTTATCCACCTTTATTCATTTAAAGATGTCAAACATCTCCTCCTCTGTAATATGGACATTTTTCAAGATGTCACTATTTATTTCTCCATGTTCTATATCTTCCATATTCTGCTCCATTGTAAATGCTGATGCAAAGTATTCAGTTCGCATTTGCCCCATCTCCTGCCGGTCCACACTTAGGTGACCTTGCTGATCTTCAAGGGGCCCTATTCTCTCACTAGTTATCCTCTCGTCATTAATGAATTTGTAGCATCTCTTAGGATTCTCTTAAATTCTATTTGCCAAAGCTATCGCATGTCCACCCATTCACCCCCCCTCCCCACCCCCACACCCCACCTTTGCTCTCCTGATTTCCCTCTTTAGTGCATTCCTACTGCCTTTATACTTTTCTAGGGATAATTCGATACCTGCTGTCAAAACTTGGCATATGCATCCTTCTTATTCCTAACCAAAATCTCAATTTCTCTACTCATCCTGCATTCCCTACACTTACAAGCCTTGCCTGTCATATATACAGGAACATATTTTCTCTGGACTCCCGTTATGTCATTTTTAAAGGTTTCCAATTTTCCAGCCAACCTTTTGCCTGCGAAAATCCATCCCCAATGAACTTTTGAAAGTTATAGAGTCATCGAGAGTCATAGAGATGTACAGCATGGAAACAGACC